>NW_028318887.1:0-300000 GCF_062004578.1 Staurois parvus
AGGAAGAAAGGAAAAGGAGGGAAGGGAGAAAGGACAAGGAAGGAAAGGGAGAAATGAAAGGAAAGGAAAGAGAGAAAGGAAAGAAAAGGATAGGAAAGGAATAAAGGAAAGAAAAGGATAGGAAAGGAAGAAAGGAAAGAAAAGGAAAGGGAGAAAGGAAAGGAAAAGAAGGAAAAGGAAAGAAAAGGGAGAAAGGAAAGGAAAGGAAGAAAGGAAAAGAAAGGAAAAAAGGAATGGAAAGGGGGAAAGGAAAGGAAAAGAAAGGAAAGGAAAAAGGAAAAGGAAGAAAGGAAAGGATGAAAAGGAAAAGGAAGGAGGAGAGAAAGGAAAGGAAAGGAAAGGAAAAGAAATTAAAAAAGGAAAGGAAATGAAAGGAAAGGAAAGGAAAAAAGGAAAGGAAAGGAAAAGAAAGGAAAAAAGGAAAGGAAAGGGAGAAAGGAAAGGAAAGGAAAGGGAGAAAGGAAAGGAAAGGAAAGAAAAGGAAAGAGAGAAAGGAAAAGAAAGGAAAGAGAGAAAGGAAAAGGAAGGAAAGGGAAAAAGGAAAGGAAAGAAAAGGAAAGGGTGAAAGGAAAGGAAAGGAAAGGGAGAAAAGAAAAGGAGGGAAGGGAGAAAGGACATGGAGGGAAAGGGAGAAAAGAAAGGGAGAAAGGAAAGGAAAGGAAAGGAGAGGAAAGGAAAGGCAGAAAGGAAAGGAAAGGAGAAAGGAAAAGGAGGGAAGGGAGAAAGGCCAAGGAGGGAAAGTCAGAAAGGAAAGGGAGAAAGGAAAGGAAAGAAAAGGATAAAATGAAAGGAAAAAAGGAAAGGGAAAAGGGAAATTAAAGAAAAGGAAAGGAAAGGATGAAAGGAAAGGAAAGGAAAAGAAAGAAAAGGAAACAAAGGAAAGGCTTGGGAGAAAGGAAAGGCAATGGAGAAAGGCAAAGGAAAAAGGAAAGGAAAAGGAGGGAAGGTAGAAAGGAAAAGGAAAGGAAAGAGAGAAAGGAAAGGAAAGGGAGAAAGGGAGAAAGGAAAGTGAGAAAGGGAGAAAGGAAAGGGAGAACGGAAAGGAAAGGGAGAAAGGAAAGGAAAGGAAGGAAGAAAGGAAAGGAAAGGGAGAAAGGAAAGGAAAAGATAGGAAAGGAAAGGAAAGGAGGGAAGGGAGAAAGGAAAGGGAGAAAGGAAATGGAGAAAGGAAAGGAATGGAAAGGAAAGGGGGAAAGGAAAGGAAAAGAATGGAAAGGAAAGGGAGAAAGGAAAAGGAGGGAAGTGAGAAAGGACAAGGAGGGAAAGGGAGAAAGGAAAGGAAAGGAAAAAAGGAAAGGAAAAAAAGGAAAGTGAAAAAGGAAATTAAAGAAAAGGAAAGTGTGAAAGGAAAGGAAAGGATGAAAGGAAAGGAAAGGAAAGGAAGGAAAGGCAAGGGAGAAAGGAAAGGTAAGAGAGAAAGGAAAGGAAAAGGAGGGAAGGAAGAAAGGGAAAGGAAAGAGAGAAAGGAAAGGAAAGAAAAGGAAAGGAAAGGAAAGGGAGAAAGGAAAGAGAGGAAGGAAAGAGAAACAGAAAAGAGAGAAAGGAAAGGAAAGGAAAAGAAAGGAAAGGGAGAAAGGAAAGGAAAGGAGAGGGAGAAAGGAAAGGAATGGAATGGAAAGGGAGAAAGGAAAGGAAAGGAAGAATGGAAAAGATAGGAAAGGGAGAAAGGAAGAGAAAGGAAGGGAGGAAAGGAATGTGAGAAAGGAAAGGGAGAAAGGAAAGGAACAAAGAAAGGAAAGAGAGAAAGGAAAGGAAATGGAGAAAGGAAAGGAAGAAAGGGAGAAAGGAAAGGGAGAACGGAAAGGAGAGGGAGAAAGGAAAGGAAAATAAAAGAAAGGGAGAAAGGAAAGGGAGAATGGAAAGGAAAGGGAGAAAGGAAATGAAAGGGAAAAAGGAGAGGGAAGGGAGAAAGGAAAGAGAGAGAAGGGAGAAAGGAAATGGAAGGGAGAAAGGAGAGGGAAAGGAGAAAGGAAAGGAAAGGAAAAGGAAGTAAGGGAGAAAGGAAAGGTAGGGAAGGGAAAGGAAATGAAAGGAAAATGAGGGAAGGGAGAAAGGAAAGGAAAGGAAAGAGAGGGAAGGGAGAGAGATAAGGAAAGGGAGAAAGGAAAGGAAAGTAAAAGGAAGGGAGAGAGAAAGGAAAAAAAAAGGAAAAGGAGTGAAGGGAGAAAGGAAAGGAAAAGGAGGGAAGGGAGAAAGAAAAGGAAAGGATAGGGAGAAAGGAAAGGGAGAAAGGAAAGGGAGAAAGGAAAGAGAGAAAGGAAAGGAAGAAAGGAAAAGGAGGGAAGGGAGAAAGGACAAGGAAGGAAAGGGAGAAATGAAAGGAAAGGAAAGAGAGAAAGGAAAGAAAAGGATAGGAAAGGAATAAAGGAAAGAAAAGGATAGGAAAGGAAGAAAGGAAAGAAAAGGAAAGGGAGAAAGGAAAGGAAAAGAAGGAAAAGGAAAGAAAAGGGAGAAAGGAAAGGAAAGGAAGAAAGGAAAAGAAAGGAAAAAAGGAATGGAAAGGGGGAAAGGAAAGGAAAAGAAAGGAAAGGAAAAAGGAAAAGGAAGAAAGGAAAGGATGAAAAGGAAAAGGAAGGAGGAGAGAAAGGAAAGGAAAGGAAAAGAAATTAAAAAAGGAAAGGAAATGAAAGGAAAAGAAAGGAAAAAAGGAAAGGAAAGGAAAAGAAAGGAAAAAAGGAAAGGAAAGGGAGAAAGGAAAGGAAAGGAAAGAAAAAGGAAAGAGAGAAAGGAAAAGAAAGGAAAGAGAGAAAGGAAAGGAAGGAAAGGGAAAAAGGAAAGGAAAGAAAAGGAAAGGGTGAAAGGAAAGGAAAGGAAAGGAAAGGGAGAAAAGAAAAGGAGGGAAGGGAGAAAGGACATGGAGGGAAAGGGAGAAAAGAAAGGGAGAAAGGAAAGGAGAGGAAAGGAAAGGAAAGGAGAAAGGAAAAGGAGGGAAGGGAGAAAGGCCAAGGAGGGAAAGGCAGAAAGGAAAGGGAGAAAGGAAAGGAAAGAAAAGGATAAAATGAAAGGAAAAAAGGAAAGGGAAAAGGGAAATTAAAGAAAAGGAAAGGAAAGGATGAAAGGAAAGGAAAGGAAAAGAAAGAAAAGGAAACAAAGGAAAGGCTTGGGAGAAAGGAAAGGCAATGGAGAAAGGCAAAGGAAAAAGGAAAGGAAAAGGAGGGAAGGTAGAAAGGAAAAGGAAAGGAAAGAGAGAAAGGAAAGGAAAGGGAGAAAGGAAAGTGAGAAAGGGAGAAAGGAAAGGGAGAACGGAAAGGAAAGGGAGAAAGGAAAGGAAGGAAGAAAGGAAAGGAAAGGAAAGGGAGAAAGGAAAGGGAAAGATAGGAAAGGAAATGAGGGAAGGGAGAAAGGAAAGGGAGAAAGGAAATGGAGAAAGGAAAGGAATGGAAAGGAAAAGGGGAAAGGAAAGGAAAAAGAATGGAAAGGAAAGGGAGAAAGGAAAAGGAGGGAAGTGAGAAAGGACAAGGAGGGAAAGGGAGAAAGAAAAGGAAAGGAAAAAAGGAAAGGAAAAAAGGAAAGTGAAAAAGGAAATTAAAGAAAAGGAAAGTGTGAAAGGAAAGGAAAGGATGAAAGGAAAGGAAAGGAAGGAAAGGCAAGGGAGAAAGGAAAGGTAAGAGAGAAAGGAAAGGAAAAGGAGGGAAGGAAGAAAGGGAAAGGAAAGAGAGAAAGGAAAGGAAAGAAAAGGAAAGGAAAGGAAAGGGAGAAAGGAAAGAGAGGAAGGAAAGAGAAACAGAAAAGAGAGAAAGGAAAGGAAAGGAAAAGAAAGGAAAGGGAGAAAGGAAAGGAAAGGAGAGGGAGAAAGGAAAGGAATGGAATGGAAAGGGAGAAAGGAAAGGAAAGGAAGAATGGAAAAGATAGGAAAGGGAGAAAGGAAGAGAAAGGAAGGGGAGAAAGGAAGAGAAAGGAAAGGAGGAAAGGAATGTGAGAAAGGAAAGGGAGAAAGGAAAGGAACAAAGAAAGGAAAGAGAGAAAGGAAAGGAAATGGAGAAAGGAAAGGAAGAAAGGGAGAACGGAAAGGAGAGGGAGAAAGGAAAGGAAAATAAAAGAAAGGGAGAAAGGAAAGGGAGAAAGGAATTGAAAGGGAAAAAGGAAAGGAAAAGATAGGAAAGGAAAGGAAAGGAAAAAGGAGGGAAGAGAAAAAGGAAAGGGAAAAGGAAAGCGAGAAAGGATAGGAAAGGAATGGAAAGGAAACCAAGAAAGGGAAGGGGGAAAGGAAAGGAAAGGGAGAAAGGAAAAGGAGGGAAAGGGAGAAAGGAAAGGGAGAAAGGAAAGGAAAGGAAAGGAAAGGAAGAAAGGACAGAAAAAAGGAAATGGAGGGAATGGGGAAAGGAAAGGAAAGGAAAAAGGAAAGGGAGGGAAAGGAGAAAGGAAAAGAAAGGGAGAAATGAAAGAAAAGAGAGGGAATGGAAAAAGGAAAGGAAAGGGAGGGAAGGGAGAACGGAAAGGGCGGGAAGGGAGAAAGGATAGGAAAGGGAGAAAGGAAAGGAAAGGAAAGGAAAGGGAAGGGAGAAAGAAAAGGAATGGGAGGGAAGGAAGGGTGGGAAGGGGGGAAGGTTGGAAAGGAGGGAAGGAAGGATGGAAGGAAGGGAAGGGTGGAAGGAAGAAAGGGAGGGGTGGAAAGAGGGAAGGAAGGAGGGAGGGAGGGAGGGATGGAGGGAGGGAAGGAAGGAAGGAAAGGCAGGGAGGGATGGAAGGCAGGGAGGGAGGGAGGGGTGGAAGGAAGGAAGGGCTGGAAGCTGCGTCTCCTCCTCTCCCTCCCGCAGCTTTCAGCTGCTTCATTGAAAGCCATACAGGAGATTGCTGCTTGTCACTGCCCCCACCACCACCCCTCCCACCACTAGTCCAGGCGCTGCTTTCCTCCACCTTGTTTCTACTCACTCATTGTGAGCAGGAGAATGGAAATTCCGAGGCCTGCCCTAAGCTATTGGCTGAGAGGCATGTTGAATTCATGGAAAAAAAATTTTTTTTACCAAAAATGACAAAAAACATTTTTTTATTTTTTTTACACAAAATTGTCACTTAAATGATATATTGCTCACACATGTCATGGGTATATGTGGAATTTCACCCCAACATATATTCTTCTCCTGAGTATAGGGATACAACATATGAGAGACTTTTTGGCAGCCTAGCCGCATACAGGGACCCAAAATCCAATGACTCCTTTGAATGCCTGATGGTGTGTAATTTCCTCATTTCCCTTCCTCACTATCCATCACAGTTTCAAAGGCTCTGAAATTCCAGAATAGCACATATGACCCCCTTTTTGGAAAGTAGACACCCTAAGCTCTTTGCTGAGAGGCATGTTGAGTCAATGGAAAAAAAAAAATTTAACCATAAGTTTTTGGAATATGACAAAAAAAAATGTACACAAATGTATCACTTAAATTATATATTGCTCACACATGCCATGGGTATATGTTGTTACACCCCAAAATACATTCTGCTACTTCTCCCACGTGTGTGACTTTGTGGCAGCTTAACCGCATACAGGAGTCCAAAATCCAATGAACCGCTTGAGAGCCTGAAGGTGCGCAACTTTTTCATTTCTCCCACTTCTTCCTCACTACCTATCACAGTTTCAGAGGCTCTGAAATGCCAGGGTAGAACAACCCTCCCCCCCCCCTTCCCCCAATTACCCTTTTTGGAAAGTAGACAGTCCAGTGAATTTGATAGGAGACATGGTTAGTATTTATTTGAGATCTTATTTTTTGTCACAAGGTTTTGAAAAAGAAAAAAAAAGGAAAGAAAAAATACATTTTCTTCATACGTTTTCTTTCTTAATTTTCCAAAAACTTGTGGCAACAAACAAGATCTGCAAAATACTCACCATGCCTCTTATCAAATTCATTGGGTTGTCTAATTTTCAAGGAGGAATCATTTGGGGGGGGAGGGTTGGACTATTTTGGCATTTCAGGGCCAGTAGTGGGTAGTCAGGAAGTGTAATCAGGAAATAAAGCCCTTTAAAAGCCTGGAGGTGATTATTGGATTTTGGGTAGTGAGAAAGAGAAATGAAGAAATTACACACCATCAGGCATTAAAAGGGGTCATTGGATTTCGGGCTCCTCTATGCAGCTAGGCTGCCAAAAAGTCTCTGTGGTACATGTGGTATCCCCATACTCAGGAGAAGTAGCAGAATATGTTTTGAGGTATAATACTACATATACCCATGGCATGTGTGAGCAATATATCATTTAAGTGACAGCTTTGTGTAAAAAAAATTGACCCAACATGCCTCTCAACAAATAGTTTGGAGTTTCTACTTTCCAAAAATGGGTCATTTGGGTGGGTTTTGTGCTATCCTGGCATTTTATGCCGAGCATTAGCACACATCACCCACTCTTCCAACCACTTGAAGATGAGGCCTTTTCTGACACTCTTTGTTCACATGATAAACATCTCTATTTTTTGCTAGAAAATTACTTTAAACCCCCAAACGTTATATATTCTTTAAAGCAGAGGCTCTAGAGAATAAAATGGTGGGTGTTGCAATTTTTTATGTCACAAACTTGCGCAGCAATTTTTGAAACTCAAATTGTTTGGAAAAATACACTTTTTTAAAATTTTATTGCACAAAAACACAATATATCGGCCAAATGTTTGGTAAGATATAGAAGATGGTTATGTCGTGTAAATAGATACCAAACATGACATGCTTTAAAACTGCGCATGCCCCGTGCAACAGTGACAAACTACATACATTTTTAATATCCACAGGCGATGCTTTAAAAGCCTTTACAGGCCACCATTTTAGGTTTACAGAGGAAGTCTAGCACTAGCATTACTGCCCCTGATCTGCCGTTCATGGTGATACCTCACAAGCATAGTGCAACCGCTCTTTACATATTGACACGGGGACAACGTTTGAGTATGACTTAATTTTTTTACAATGATTTATTTTGCTTTTGTTTATTTTTACACTGTCCCTTTTACTTATTTATTTTTTATTTATCACTTATTTATTTTTTTTATTATTATTATACAGTATTTATAAAGCGCCGATAGTTCGCTCAGCGCTGTACATTACAAAGGGGGACAGAACATGTGACAGAACAAAAACAATACAATGCAAAACATGAGGGGATTGAGGGCCCTGCTCTTTTGAGCTTACAATCTAGGAGGGAGGGGATGGTGGCACAGGAGGAGATAGCTGTGGGGGATGGAGTGGTAGGAAGAGTGGAGGAGGTCGGCAAGTTAGCAGGGGGTGGGGTAGGATTCCCTGAAGAGATGGGTTTTCAGGGTGCGCCTAAAGGAGAGGAGAGTAGGTGATAATCTGATGGGTTGGGGCAGGGAGTTCCAGAGGATGGGCGACACCCTGGAGAAGTCCTGGAGGTGGGCCTGGGAGGAGGAGACCAGGGAACTAGAGAGAAGGAGGTCTTGTGAGGAGCGGAGTGTGCGTGCTGGGTGGTACTTGGATATTAGGTCAGTGATGTAGTTCTGGGCAGTGTGGTGGACGGCTTTGTACGTCAGTGTTAGGATTTTGAATTTGATCCGTTGCGCAATCGGAAGCCAGTGGAGGGATTGGCAGAGGGGGGTGGCGGAGATGGAGCGGTTGGAAAGGTGAATGAGTCTGGCTGCCGTATTCAGGATCGACTGAAGCGGGGATAGCCAGCGGCGAGGCAGGCCAGTAAGGAGGGAGTTGCAGTAATCGAGTCGTGATATGATGAGGGAGTGGATGAGCTGTTTAGTGGTTTCTGGGGTTAGGAACGTGCGGATCTTGGTGATGTTGCGGAGGTGGAGTCTTCACGAGCTTGTTAAAGATTGGACTTGGGGCTGGAAGGATAGGGCAGTAAGTGAGGTGCTGGGTGGAGGTGGGGGTGGCGAGAGTAGAGAGTTGAAGGTGGAGAAGAGTCGACGAGGATTGGAGGAGAGGGCCTTGATGAGGGTCAGGAAGTAGGATTGTTTGACTGCGTGGAGGGAGGAGGTGTAGGTGTGGAAGGCAGATTTGTAGTGGGTGAAGGCTTGTTGGAATTTGGTTTTGCGCCATAGTCGCTCCAGGGCACGACTGTGTCGTTTGAGGGTTTTGGTGTGATCAGTCTGCCAGGGCTGGAGCTGTCGGGGTCTGATGTTGCGTGTGGTTAAAGGCGCTAGTGAGTCAAGGGCTGTTGACAGCGCGTTGTTGTAGGCAGTCATAGCCAAGTCGGGGCAGGACAGGGGGAGGATGCTGTCATGGAGTTGATCAGCTGCAGAGTGGAGGGGGGCAGGGTTAAGGTTGCGGAGGTTACGGCTGGTAGTAGTGTGACATTTGGAGGGGTAGGCGTTGGAGGACAAGGAGATAGAGAAGGTAATCAGGTTATGGTCAGAAAGAGGGAAGGGGGTGTTAGTGAGGTTGTGGGGAGCGCAGCGGTTGGAGAAGACGAGATCAAGGATATTACCATCGGAGTGGGTGGTGGATTGTATGCACTGTGCAAGTGCAAAGGAGGAGGTTAAGTGGAGGAGATGGGATGTGGCCAAGTTGTCGAGGTTGACAGGGATGTTGAAATCCCCAAGGATGATGGTGGGTAGCTCAGAGGAGAGGAAGAAGGGTAGCCAGGAGGAAAAGTCATCCAGGAAGCGGGGTATGGATCCAGGAGGCCGGTATATCACAGCAATCTTCAGGGGGTTGGGGAGAATAGTCGGACGCAGTGGGCCTCGAAGGAGGAGAAGGATAGGGAGGGGGGGTTTGGGAGGACTCGGAAGGTGCTCTGCGGTGACAGGAGCAGACCAACCCCACCACCTTTACGACCGTTGGGCCTGGGTGAGTGGGTCCAGGTGAGACCTCCGTAGGAGAGTGCAGCAGGGGAGGTAGAGTCAGTGGGCTGGATCCAGGTTTCCGTAATCGCTAGGAGGTTGAGGGAGCAGGAAACAAAGAGGTTGTGGATGGCAGTAAGCTTATTGCACACCGATCGGGCGTTCAGGAGTGCACTTGAATATTAGTGTGATCAGATGCTTTCCTATGTTAAAAATGGTGCAGTTTATATCCGGTGAAACCAAAGTGATGAAATGCTCAGAGCTTCTTGTTTCTTAGACCATAGAGATGATTGGAGCTGTTCAAGTCTCTGATCAGCTCTATGGTCAGCAGGCAGAACCAACGGCTTCATTCCTGGGTTCCCCGAGACAGGATAGCCCAAGAAAGCCATGGAAGGCAGTAGGGGGGCATCCCCTCCCACTGCTTGTAAAAGTAAACCAGTGTCTAAGTAGCCACTAGGATTGCTTTTACATGAAAGCTGACCTTCAGCTGAAAAGAATGATACCAGAATGATGCCTATAGCTACAGGAATCATCCTGGTATCACCACCGACATACCAGTACATCACTGGTCCTTGTTGGGCATATATGTAATGTTCTTTTTTTTCATGCAACCTGTGGGCTGAAAGAAAAAACGAGAACCTAACAGATTGCTCCACTCACATTGATCTATGTGCAGAAACCTCTGTCAAAAAAAGTGTGTGGTATGCCCACCATTAGAATATACCGCCCTGCATCCACCCACTTCTAAGGTTGGGCATACATGCCTCGTGGGCTGAACGAAAAAAAGACCCTAAAAGATTCCTCCATTCACATCAATGTGGATGAAGAATTCTCTGCCATTTAGCCTATTTTTGTGGTGTTTATTCATCCCCAGTCGGGGGTCACTATTGTGTATATAGTGATTGTTAGTGATTTACAGGCGTTGAGCCTGATTTTTTCTTTCTTTCACAATTACCACATTTTGTGGTTCCACGGACTCACTTTATTTATCCTATATTGGGATCACTGGCATTGTTTACATTCACAAGTTATTTTGAGCTTATACAGTACATGCGTTTATTCATTTGATTCCTCTTTCTTTTTTCATAGGTTCACCACAAGGAGTGGTTTCACTGATTCACTTTGTTTTTTATCCCCCAGTGGGATCACTACTATTTCTGTCACACCAGTTTATCCAGGGCATGTAAAGTTTACATGCATTTATGTCACTATATTTATTCACTGGTGTTGTTGTTCAGGAGCTTTCTCAGTTTCACGGCGTTTAATATATTTGTATTAATATTGTGTATATATTTGTGGAATATCCTACTTAGAAGAGGGGGTGGAGAGGTTGTGGGGTTTATGTCTTATTTGACTTAGTTATCTACTATTGATTTTTAAGGGGATATTGTTTACCTATTTACTGTATATTACATATTGGGGTTCACATATAGTTTATTAGCACAGCACCACATTTTACAATTTTTTTGATATATGGTTAGGTGTTAGCAGCTTTAGTCACAGGTTCGCCTAAGCGCAGGAGGACTTTGAATACTATCCTCTTTGGGGGTGACCTTTGGGTTTGGGTACCAGAGAGGTCATCTGGAAAATGCCTCCCATGTAGCCGTATAACTGCATCTGGATTTGGGGATTGGGCCACAGCAATTTCTGGATACAAAAGGGCCATGATGATCGCTTCCTGAAATTTTAGGAAGGATCCACTTCATCCTGTTGCTTTGTAAAGTACAAAAGCGTTATATATAGCCAATTGAAATAGACACCTTTTTGTATCAGTGTCAAGCTTTGCGGGAAATTAGGTCTGAATTTATCATCTGGTCGTTGAAGTCCACCCCTCCCATGTTAAGGTTATAGCCGTGGTCAGATGCCGTGGAAATTAGGATGGTCGGTTCTGCATGAATGGAAGACAGGATGAAAACATCCCTTTTGTCCGTCCACTTAACTGCAAGCAATTCATCATTTCTCAAGCAGGCTCTCTCCCCCTTTCTAAGTTGGGTGTTTACAAGCCGTTGGGGGAAGCCCCGTCAATTAGGTCACACGGTGTCTTATGAGCCAATTCCAAGATTGTGCAGATCTATATAGTGGCACACTTGTATAGAAATTGTCCATATATAAGTGGTACCCCTTGCAGAACAAAGATGACACCAAGTCCCATACTATCTTGCCACTGCCACCCATGTAGTCTAGGCAGTCAGGGGGCTCTACTTCACTGTCTCTTCCCTCATACACCCAAAAAGTATATGTAGAGACTGTGGCCCTCTTACGGAGCTTATACAATTTGACCCCATATCTGGCACATTTGCTGGGGAGGTACTGTTTGAATGCAAGGCGGCCAGTAAAGTGAACGAGGGACTCATCCACGCAGATGTTTTGCTGGGGCGTATACACATTCGCAAATTTCTCAGTGAGGTGGTTTACGAAGGGCCAAATTTTGTAGCCGGTCGTTTGTTGCCGGTTAGAGCCGGTCATGTTCAGGATCACTCCGAGGATGACAGGAGTGTGTTATCACTGAAATGCATGAAGCGCATTATCGTCTCATATCTACGCCTGGCCATGGCAGCAGAGAACATGGGCATATGATGAATTAGGTCTGTGGATCAATACGACCGCAACTCAAAGTTTTAAAATTTGGAAACCGTAATATGTTTCCATACAGTTGGTCTTTCAAGAGCTGAATTTTGGTTGGCGGTGATATATTGTTGTGCATATAAAATGCTTTGGCCCACAATCAAATTATACAAATATTCTGTGAAAAACAACTTCATAAAATCAAGGGGAGTAGTTAAATTTGCTGTTTCCACCTGAATTCCCGGTTGGGCAGTGAACAGGGAAAGTACGGGTGCTGCAGAATCTGTGGGCTGCCAATCAGGATTTGAAAGCACGTCCAGAAGGACACTATGGGCTCTACGGCCTGTGTGCAAATTCTTAGTGGCTGCAGGATCCTATTTGTGCTAGCCCCGCACCAGCTTGTACTGCACTTATAGGACTCGGCACGTGACCAAGTGATACTGCAGTGCTGGTATGAAAAAGACAAGGTTATACTAGGCCACTGGTGCTCACCAGTTCACCAAAAGGTAGTGCAGCCCGAGTACTGGCACTCTGCTGCATATGAGACAAGTCACGCATTCCTAGCACTTCAGTTTCATGGGTTCAGGTACATCTTATCTTAACAGGGACCTCTTCTCCATTGTCCGAGGTACCTATCAAGGTGCCGCTGCTTTCTACAGGTTCGTATTCTGAGGTGGATTCTGTCAGTGAGGCCCCCCCTTCGCTCTCATCTGACATGCTAAGAATCCTATAGGCCTCTTCACTAGTGTACCTTTTTTGGGGCATTTTGGGCTCTAAATTCACAGGTACCTAGTGCGACTCACAGGAAAAAAAGAGTGCCTGACTGTCAGGGACTGCTTGAACCACTACCAATAAAATTCACCTGCAAGTGCTAGCAGAGATCAGGTTGGATTCCACTAACGCTGCGGTTTTGTGTGCAATGTATCACAGATGACAATGATTAGAAATTACACTGACACTACACTTCTTGTTAGGGGTTGGTGGGGGGGGGAGCGTCGGGGCTAAACACAAGTGCTGGCAGTGAACAGGGCTGATCCTGCTAACACGTTTTTGGGGACACTAATACTAAGGGGGCACATGTATAGATTTGTTTGTGATCAACATATTGATCCATACAAACACTGTACTAATAATAGTGGTAATCAGCAACCTTTAGTGTGATTGTGATAGTGTGCGGGCAATCTAATGCTAGCTGACCCTAGCTGGGAGGGGCGCTAACTGACCCTGACACTATCGGACGTCGCTAGTGGCAGCAATACAGTGATTAGTGGGAAATAACATACACTGACATTGTACTAATGGTACCAGCAGGGTGACAGGGGGCAATCAAAGGGTTAAATGTGTCTAGCTAAGGTGCGTGGGTGCAATGTGCTGCTTTACTCACGTGTGGTGTCTATCTTCTCTCCCTAGAACATAATAGTTCCAGCGAGAGAAGATCCAGCCAGATCTTGTGCCTGTATTTACAAATACAAGTATAGCTGTGCTTCTCCATTCACTGTAGTAGATCTGCAGAGTCCCAGCGAAAATCACTGGCCGAGGCCTGTTGACATGCATTTCCTACAGCAAATTACAGTGGGGGACAGTGGGGGTCAGTTGGGGGGCACGTGCATGCGCACTACAAAGCAGGAAGTAAACAGCATCGTATGGGTACGTCGCTGGTCCTGCTGGAACCGCCTGTCCACAGTACATTGCGGGCAGCCCAACAGTGGTTAAGATATGTGGTTGTATGCCATCCGGTCCAGGTGCTTTAAACCCCCAAGGTTCTGGCTACAGTCCCCCTGGTGAATGGAGCCAAGAGAAAAAAGGTGACGGGGAGGGATCTCCAGCACACAGCCTGTAATTGACAAGTTCAGTTCTGTTCTTCTGTGAAGGGGAGTTTGCCTCTTCCCTCCAATTAGTTCTCAGAGCCAAGCAAACAGTATTTAGTTTGTTAAAGCATTGTACATTATAAAACACAGTTATTTACCTGTTAACTGTATTTTCAGGAATCTTCCAAGACAGCTTCACATGAGAAACCTCCCAGGAAACACCCGATCCACCTTCTTTTCCCATAAGCAGCCTCTCTCCCTAGGGGACCCTCAGTACAAGAATATGACCGAAGGCCAAGGAGAAAGCATAAAGATGATAGTAGGAACAATATATAACCAGTCCATTGAATGACGGAACACCAACATATTCTGTAAGTACACAGTAATCGGGAGGGAGTTACACTGTCCTGGAAGATTCCTGGAAATACAGTTAACAGGTAAATAACTGCGTTTTCCCAAGTCATCTTCCAGGACAGCTTCACATGAGAGGATTGAATAGGAATACGTACATTAGGGTAGGGCTGTTGCTTGCAGGACCTTTCTGCCAAATGCTTGGTCTTTGTTGCCAATCAGGTCCAACCGGTAGTGTTTGGTGAAGGTGCTGAAGTTGGACCATGTTGCGGCCTTACAGATCTGTCCAGGAGAGGCGCGAGTTTTCTCTGCCCAAGTAGCTGCGGTGGCCCTGGTCGAATGTGCTTTTAAGCCAGGTGGAGGTGCCAGTGACGTAGTTTTGTATCCCTCTGAGATGGCCTCTCTTATCCATTTTGCGATGGTGCCTTTGGAGGCATTGTATCCCTTTCTCGGGCCTTGGAATAAGATGAAGAGACTAGATGAGAGTCTCCATGTTTTTGTGTGCTCGATGTACGCAATTAGGCATCTTCTCACATCAGTTTTGTTGTAGTCACCCTCTTTGGCATTGCTTGGGTTTCTACCAAAGGATGGTATTACTATTTCCTGTAATCTGTGGAAATGCGACGCGACCTTTGGTGGGAATGCTGGATCCGTATGGAGGATGATTTTGTCCAACAGGATTGTGCAGTAAGGTTCAATTACTAACAGAGCTTGCAGTTCGCTGACTCTGTGAGCGGAGACCAGGGCTATGAGGAGAGTGGTTTTGAGGGTCAAGTGCCTGAGAGAGCATTTCTCCAAGGGTTCAAAAGGTTCCTGCTGAAAACTTTTTAGAACTGTGCCTAGGTCCCATAGAGGGTACTTTGGCATGCATAGGACTCTGCGTTTGGAGGCGGCTCTCAGGAATCTAATTACTAAGGGATCCCCTGCTAGTTTTTAGATAGGGGCTCCTGACGACTCGTTCCTACTTCTCCGGAAGGAAAATTTTCTCTAGATTTTGTCGTATATGTTATTTGTCGACTTTTTCCGTCCGTCCAAGATCGTGGCGCCTACTCTTTCTGATAAACCTTTTCCAGCCAGCCTGTTCCACTCAGAAGCCAAGCTGTCAGGGATAGATTTTCCAGGTGTGGGTGTACTACTGCCCCCTGCACAAGTAGGTCGTGCGCGGTTGGTATCATCCACGGGTCCGTTAGGCTCAGTTTCTTCAAGAAGGAGAACCAGGATCTTATGGGCCAGAACGTAGCAATCAGGATGACCCTGGCTTGGGATGACTGCATCTTCTGTACCACTCTTGGTAGCAGTCTGAATGGTGGGAAAGTGTAAAGGAGGTCTTCTTCCCATTGTTGGACTAGTGCATCTGTCCCTGCGCTCCTGGGGTCCTTTTGCAGGCAGAAGTATTTCTCTAGTTTTGCATTCTTTCTGCTGGCGAAGAGATCTATGGAGGGAGTACCCCATCTGGTGCAGATTTGGCCGAATATTGTACGGCTGAGGCACCATTCTGACTGGCTGACTTCCTCTCGGCTCAACTGGACGGCTAGCTGGTTTAGATCTCCTTTTAGGTGTGATGGATTTTAGGCTCCTTTCTGCCCAGCTCAGGAGGGTTTCTGCTAGTTCCATCAGTTTCGGGGACCTCGAGCCTCCTTGCCTGTTCAAGTATGTGACCGCTGTTGTGTTGTCGGACAGGATCTGAATCTCTTTCCCTTCTATTTTCTCCTGACAAGCTGTGAGTGCTATGAAATTTCCAATAATTCCCTGAAGTTTGACGACCTCCCTGAGGTCCCACTTTCCCTGCGTCAGGCAATCCTCCATGTGTGCGCCCCACCCCCACATACTTGCGTCTGTGGTGATTCTTATTGGGTTGGCTTGCTTCCACCTTCTTCCCACTTTTAGTGTGTGGATGTTCCCCCACCACTCCAGTGATTCTCTCACTTTGTGCGTGAGGCAGATGCTGGAATCTAGGGACGCTTGGCTGCCATCCCAGTGGGAGAGGACGTGGTTCTGTATCGTTCTAGAGTGTAGTTGTGCCCATTGTACCCCCAGTATGGCTGCTGTCATGTGCCCGACGAGCTTCATGGCGTTTCTTACTGTGCAAGTTGCCATCCCCTGGAGGGTTTTCGCGTCTTGTTGTAGTTTGAGCGCTTTTTCTGCGGTCAGGTATAAGCAAGTATTTGTGGAATCAAGAACGTATCCCAAATACGTGATCCTCCTGGAATGGACTGTGATTTTTCCATATTTATTAACCACCCTAGGTTTTCCGGGAAGGATATTGTGTGCTCCACATGACATTTCAGGGCTCTTTCCATGTCCGCAAATAAAAGTAGATCGTCCAGATAGGGGGATGATGTTTATCCCTTCTAGCCTCAAGGCTTGCAGAGGTTCTGCTAGGATCTTTGTAAATATTCTTGGTGCTGAAGCTAGACCAAAAGAGGGTGCATTGAACTGGAATAAGATCGTCCTTTCCTTGCCCTTTAGCGCAAACCTTAGAAATTTCCTTGATTCTTCCCTTATCAGGACGTGAAGGTATGCGTCCTTTAGGTCTATTGATGTCATAAATGCACCAGGCGGAAGGAGTTCTTTTGTCGTGTACATTGTTTCCATGCAGAATTTTTTGTGTTTTACAAATTCGTTCACCTTCTTCATGTTGAGTATCATTCTGTAACTTCTGATGCATCTGCGATGAAGGCTACTGGTTTCTCCAAGACCGGTAATGATTTGAGGATTTCCTCCGCTGGCGTACCCTGTTCCAGGTGAGAGAGAAGCTGGCCCAGCCATACGTCCAGGGTTCTGGAAACACAGGTTGTTGCTATTGCTGGTTTAAAGTTTAACGCGGACGATTCCCATGCCCTTCTAAGAAATGTGTTGGCCTTGCGGTCCATTGGGTCCTTTAAAGAACCTCTGTCTTCAAACGATAGATCTGTGGTCTTCAAGATCTTTGAAAGTGGGGCATCTGGTTTCGGGCAGGACTCCCACATGGACAAATCTTCGTCCTTAAACGGGAAACGCCTTTTCAGGTTCTTGGGAAAAAAAGATTTCCTTTTCCGGCTCTTCCCGTTCCCTCTTTATGGTGGACCGGGAATGTGCGCCCGCTTTTCTTCTGTAGCCCCGCATAAAGTTGGTCATGCAGAGAGAGATCTGGTTTTTCCTCTTCTAAGTCCAAGGTATCGTAGATTACCTTTAGGAGACCTTCTGTATCCTCTACTGGAAAAAGGAATCTCTGCGACCTGTGGTTCTGTTCTTCCGACTCGCCTTCCTCCGACTCAATAGTACCGGGTTCTTCTTCTTGAACTGTGATAGCGCCCGGGTCCTGTTTCCTCTTAGCCGGTAGGGAAACGCCTGAGGTGCCTGGTTGGGGCTTGTGCAGGCCCGGTTCCTGCATTTGTTCTCTGAACTTTTGAAAAAGCGACCCTGACTCTTTCTTAATCAGCTTGTCAATGCACTCCTGGCACAGCTGCTTTTTCCAAGCGCTAGCAAGTCTCCTCTTGCAGGTAGCGCATTTCCTCTTAGCTTCATAGAGGACCTCCCTGTCTCTTCTCTCTTCCTCCTGTGGGCCCATCTAAGGACAGGGAGACACAAGGTGTAGGCCTTCTGTAATGCTAGGGCCTTGGGGACACCCACTAATGTGCACCCACTGGCAGTCCACAAGAAAAAACCCTGAGGTGCTAGAGAGAGAAGAGGGGGGCCTTATACCCCCCCAGGATTCAGGTCAGAGCAAAGAGGTATAGAGAGAGGGGGGGTTTGTGGTAGCCCGCAGGCTCCTACCTTACAGCTGGCCTCCCCCAGCTCGGACAGATCTGCCTCCATTCTGCCGCTTTCCCGCCCTCGGCGCGCTGTGTTTAAAGGGTAGTAGGGCTCTGCCCCCTCCCTTGGGTCCTGGTGCACTGGCTTCCCCTCACAGCTGTGGTGTGGGGCAAAACTTGCGGTCTTCCATCCATATCTAAGATGGCGGCAGGTCTCTTCTTGTTCGAGTGCCGAAAGTGTGGCTCGCAGGTCCCAGGGACCAGAAATGACGATCCTGGCCGTGACGTCATCCACCCGTGCCTCCTCGTCGGGATGTTGGCGTGCAGCAGAGGAAGGTAGGCTTTTTCCCCAAACGGTAGCTGTCCCTTCCCAGTAAGCCAGCGGAGTAGGCTCTGTTACCCCTGGAGAGCCCCGCAGGACCAAAATTGAGGGTGCTGTCACCCCCAACCCCCGGAGGAAAGGGTGGCTTGTAGGGAACACTGGAGAGGCCACCCCGCAAAGCCCCCCCTTGCTTGAGAATAGGAGGAGGGGTAGCCCCATCCAGGTGGCCTCTGTACCCCGCCAGATGACCATGCTAAAAAAAGAAAAGAAAATGGGAGCAGTTCCTAGTCCTGGTCCGGAGGAAACACTAATAGTGAGGGTCCCCTAGGGAGAGAGGCTACTTATGCGAAAAGAAGGTGGATCGGGTGTTTCCTGGGAGAAGCCTATCTCTCATGTGAACCTGTCCTGGAAGATGACTAGGGAAAAAGTAATTTTCTTTAATAAATTCATGTTTCACCTTTGTATCCTTTGTTGTTTTTCTCTAGTGCATGTGCTCTAGGGATTGCTGCATGACATTTTTTTAGGTTGGGTCTTTATGATGGCTGTAAGGAAGTATGCCTATACAATGTATGTTCAAATGACCACTTGTAGTCTCCATTGGATGCCCATGTGATGGTCACAACATAAGTGCACAACTAGTATATGCCAGAATCTGAGTTCAGAAAAAATTAACTTGAAAACTAAAAAATAGCAGGTGAACACTATACCCTGATACCAGGTATTCAATATAAAGTTTACAACAAAAAGTGCTGGTCTTACATTCATTGTCCTTGTTCAGGCACCTACTGTTCTAGGGTGACTATTCATTTTCCCAGTTGTGCACCTATAAATTGTAGAACAAAAAGTGAAGTGCTCTACTCATTAGAATATTAACAAAATAAAAAGTTATACAATGAAAATGTCCAATCCCATGTGAAATACTTTGTGATTAAACTGTGTCCTTAAATATGAAATAATAGTGAAGATTAATCAGTTGCACATGCCGTGATGAAAACAAGAAACTTCCAGGGATAGCCAAAGTGATACTATCCACTCTCATGCAAGGCTTACCGGAAGGCTTGCGATCCCCTGCTAAGAGTGGTCAGTCAGCGCTCTTTATTATGTTATGGGTGACATATGCATTGGATGGTTTTTATCCTCCAAAACAGGCCCAGAATAGTGACAAATGATTTCTCCTTCTCGATTTCTCCTAGAGACTCCACATAGTGTAAAACCATCTATACAAAGGAATTTATTAAACGGAATTGCACTTACATGACAATCATTAAAATCTGCATAGAAAAAATGCCACAAGGAATTTTTCCAACTTCCAAGATGGCCGCTGGCCTTCCAAGATGTGGAGTATCTTTATTACATGGTGTCTGCTGCATGTTTTGGTCCCATTGATTTGTATTGCAGTGTTTTGGAGCCATTACCAAGTAATGAGGCATTTTAAAGAAATCGTTTGTCACTATTCTGGGCCTGTTTTGGAGAATAAAAAACATCCAATGCCTATGATGTCACCCATAACATATTAACAGGGGGTCGCAAACCTTCAGTTAAGCTTAGCATGAGAGTGGATAGTATCACTTTGGCTATCTCTGAAAGTTTCCTGTTTCCATCACGGCATGTGCAACTGATTAATCTTACTATTTCATAGTTAAGGACACAGTTTAATCACAAAATATTTCACATGGGATTGTACATTTTGATAGAATATTAACAAAATAAAAAGTTATACAAATGAGTAGAGCACTTCACTTTTTGTTCTACACTTTATAGGTGCACAACTGAGAAAATTAATAGTCACCCTAGAGCAGTAGATGCCTGAACAAGGATCATAAATGTAAGACCAGCAGTATTATCTTGATGATAGCTGCAGATTTAAAAAGATTGAAAATAATAATTTAAAATTACATTACACTTGTTAAAATATATTTATTTTAGTGGTTGGGGTTACACATACTTTAACTTGCATTTGGTTAAATCTCTCGTTGAAAAAAGTAGCATAGACCACTATTTAGAATGCTTTCCTCAGGCTAACAACTAGTAATAATTAGGCAATTGGATAAGGATTAATTGGAATTCATTCAATTATCCCGGGAGCCATTAAAACCTTCAACATGTTTAATGTATATACAACTTTTCAGATGCTCCTAAGAGACTCATTAATTTTCAAAGCAATTTAAACTGTCTTTACATTAATGCAGATGGATATAGAATATATCATATATTGCGTATTGTGTACAGTAATAATTAACAGCCCTGAGGCTGATATTACCCTGAGGAATTTAATGATAGCATCAGTAAAGGTAAATAACACTTCTGAAATTTAAGACAAACACATGGCTGAGACCCAAAGTATTGCACAACAATTTGCAAAAGTGCATCCATATGTTATTGCAACCAGTGCAATATTCACAAAATAAAAAAATAGCTATTTTATTTTGTTTATATATTTTTTTATAAGACTTGTGATTGGACACACACATAGACAAACCAAAAAAAGCACATACATATAGTTAAGACAACATTATATTTTTGTAAGCCCAGTATCCTCAATTAGGAAATAGTAATCCAGTGACAACAGAAATTAGATATCAACAGCATATGAGATCTTCAAATGGTTGTAAGGCAGAGATTATCCTTCTGGTCGATGACAAATCGTTCATCTGCAGCATAACAAAGTTAACGAGTATTGTATGAGATGATCACAATTTGTTACATGCGAAGTTCACTTTTTAAAAAAAAAAACATTTTATTAGAGTTTTCACAAGTAATACAATAGACCAATAGCCAGAGATTAATAGGCAATAAACAAATGGTAGTTTACAGTCAGGATCCTAACACAATAGGGTACTATTAGAGCTCGCGAACAGAATAACGCTATAATTCATGAGACACAGTTATCAATGTCACTTTATAGATGGTGGTGGGGGGGTTGCTGGTTACCCTACCTCACGTGCTTGTTCCTTTAATTCAAAGACTAAGCAATTATGTGAAGGGCCTAAACTGTATGATACCTTATTGAACGAGACATGGGTGGTTCGCAAAGGTGCACTGATGCTGAAGAAGTTCACTGTTTGTAAAATGTTTTTTTTTTTTTTACATTGCAGCCTGTAAAGCATTGCACCCGCAATCAGCAGAGTCCAATACCAGGATCTTGCAGACTCTCATAAGCTGTACGCCTGTACCTCCCATATGGGCAGGCAGTTACTGAATAACAGGAAGAATCGATGAACTACATTCTCACTTACCAGTGCCCTCAAAGATCATTGAGAACTACAACCTGTCAGCCGCAATGGCTGATGGTACTTGTACTCTGACCATGCAGCCACTTCATTCATTTACAGTTTCCTGTGAATGATTAGAGCCCTACACGGCCACACTGTTTTCAAATTGTGTTAGCAGGAGCAGAGAGAAGATCGCCCACCTGGTGTCACAAGATAGGGGAGTGCTGTTGGAGGGGGCATAGGAGCATGTTACATGTTACATGTTACATGGTTACATAAGTGTGTAACATGCTCCTAAAGGTGAACTTATCCTTTAAGTTTTGAATTACAAGCTTTCTATATTTGTTAGGCTTTAAAACAAGATGCAGCCTGTGCATTCTGATGAGCATGTTGGTTTTAAAATGCATCCAATTGTAACAAAAATCCTACAGCTCTGAACTAAACATAACCATTCAAAAATTGTTTCAGAGTCCTATCAATATTCTATCTACAGTAGTTCAATAAATGAATACAAAATATTTGTATAATTAAAAGGCATCATTTAAACATTATAGACTGATGGTAATCCTGATCTGATTCTCCTTGTCCACCCTTCTACCACTGCCATGTGAGCCACTGGCAGAGCTGGATTGGGAAGGAATGGAGTTCTAGGAATTTAACAGCATTGGGCCCCAAATTTATTCCAGTCTGTCCATCAACAGAGAGCAAAGTAGTAACTGCACCTTTGTTGCCTGAGATAACAGAAGTGAAAGTTCTTTCAAGGCTTCATTTGTCTTAATAAACAGGACCTTGTCTTCCAAAGGATAATAGAGAAAGGCTCAATTCCTAGTGAGGCAGCACCACTGTCGCATTAGGTAGGAATTACCCAGCTGTATATACACTGCTCAAAAAAATTAAAGGAACACTTTTTAATAAGAGTGTGGCATCAAGTCAGTTATACTCCTGGGATATTGATCTGATCAGTTAAGTAGAAGAGGGGGTTGTTAATCAGCTGCTTTGGTGTTAATGAAATTAACAACAGGTGCACTAGATGGGCAACAATGAGACAACCCCAAAAACAGGAATGGTTTTACAGGTGGAGGCCACTTTTGTCCCTACTAATCTTTTCTGACCGTTTTTTACTAGTTTTGTATTTGGCTAAGGTCAGTGTCACTACTGGTAGCACGAGGCGATACCTGGGCCCTACAGAGGTTGCACAGGCAGTCCAACTCTTCCAGGATGGCACATCAATGCAAGCCATTGCCAGAAGGTTTGTTGTGTCTCCCAGAACAGTCTCAAGGGCATGAAGGAGATTCCAAGAACAGGATGAGCACTGCCAGAGCCCTACAAAATGACCTACAGCAGGCCACTGATATGTCTCTGACCAATCAGAAACAGACTTCATGAGGGTGGCCTGAGGGCCTGACATTCTCTAGTGGGCCCTGTGCTCACTGCCTGGCACCATAGAGCTTGACTGGCATTTGTCATTGAACACCAAAATTGGCAGGTCTGCCACAGGCGCCTTGTGCTTTTCACAGATGAGAAGAGGTTCACCTTGAACACATGTGACAGATATGAATAAATAGAGGTGCCCCCTATCTTGTATTTACACCGCATGGCTTGTGAGGACGGCCGGCTACCAGCTTGGAAAATCTCTGTGTAAGTGCGATTCATTATATGTGCATTCCAATCATTAAAGCATACTACACTATTTGAGGCTTTGTTTTGGGGCTCTTTTTTTTGCATTGGAGCCCCCTCTTTTTGAAGGTGTTTCCTGACTCCTGCCTATCTGATGTCTGGTGCCTGTATGATCCCCCTGGTGGCTGATATTGGCATCTCTGGAGGCTGTCTTCTGAACCTTGATGTATGACACCTGGTGGCCACTATACAGATGACTACAACCATCTTCAGTGCTCCAGATCCAGAGAACCAGGAGTAGGTCTTATGTCCTCCATGCGCAAGCACCTTTGCTATCTGGCTAGTGCAATCTATACCTATTTCAACCATCACAGGAGTCACGGATATTCTTCTTACAAGTTTACTGAAGTTTATTGACTTTTTCACAACAGTCACGTTCATTTCACGTTATAAGTTTATTGACTTTATTTACTTATTTATTTGTCATTTTATTGCTCATTTTGATTGCTAATTTTATTTGCTTATTAGTGCTGCATATATTTATTCATGTCATACAATTTTGGAGGTTTTTAGAGGTTACCTTTTATGCCAGTGGCTAGTCTTCTCGTCATTTTTTCACCCAGCACTTGATCTTGTTTGTTGTTTACATGTGACAGATATGAAAGGGTCAGGAGAAGCGGCGTAGAATGTTATGCTGCCTGTAACATCATTCAGCATGACCGTTTTGGTGGTGGGTCAGTGATGGCCTGGGGAGGCATATGCATGGAGGGACGCACAGAGCTCTACAGGCTAGACAATGGCACCCTGACTGCTATTAGGTATGGGGATAAAATCCTTGGACCCACTGTCAGACTCTACGCTGTTGCAGTGGGTCCTGCGTTCCTCGTGGTGCACGACAATGCCTGGCTTCAAGTGGCGAGAGTATGCAGGCGGTTCCTGGAGGATGAAAGAGTTGATAGCATTCAATGGCCCTTACACTCACCTGACCTAAATCCAATAGAACACCTCTGGGATATCATGTTTCATCCATCCAATGCCGCCAGGTTGCACCTCAGACTGTCCAAGAGCTCACTGATGCCCTGGTCCAGATCTGGGAGGAAATACCCTAGGACACCATCTCATTAGAAGCATGCCCCGACATTGTCAGGCATGCACACAAGCACAGGGGGGCCATACAAACTACTGAGTACCATTTTGAGTTGGTGCAATGAAATTTCAGCAAAATGGACTAGCCTGCTGTATAATTTTTTTTCACTTTGATTTTCGGGGTGCCTTTGAATTCAGTTCACTGTAGGTCGCTAATTTTCATTTCCATCAAACGATGGGGCATTCTTACGTTCCTAACAAATTACCCAATCCATATCAGTAAACATATCCAGCATGATATTTTCCCCATTGAGATCTGATGTCTTTTCAAAGTGTTCCTTTCATTTTTTTGAGCAGTGTATAACAGAAAGGAAAAGACATTGGACACATTCCTAGTGTAGCAAGTCAAAATCTTAGGATTTAATATAGAGAAAGAATTGCACTCAAGCTTTACAGGTATGTGAAGGATGTGCCTATCCTCAAAGGAGGCACCATTCATCAGGTTTCATGTCCAGAGGAAAACTTACTATATATTTACACAGTAGAAGGTAATCAGATATTGCCTAGATCAATAATCCCTGTTGGTGTTACCTATGAATGTTAATAACCATATAATTTGTGCATTTAGGAATGCATGCAACCCATTAAAAACAATCAACTAAGCTGGGCAGAACTAGTTCTTAAGGAAGCCTATTCCATATTTTCACAGCTCTTACTTTGAAGAAGCCTTTCTGCACATGAAGGTTAATCTCTTTTTCCGTCCAGGTGTAAAGAGTACCCCCTTGCCCTTTGTGATGACTTTAAAGTGAATAATTCCATACCAAGTTCATTGTATAGCCCAACTATTAATTCATACATGGTGAACATATCCCCCTTAGTCTTCTCTTCTCAAGAGAGAATAAATTCAGTTCAGCAAATTTTTCCTCAAAGCTGAGCATCTTCATGCCTCTTTTCAGTGTGTTTGCCTTCTCTGCACTCTCTTCAGTTCCCCGATATCCTTTGTGAAATGGCACCCAAAACTGATGGTCTTATTAATGATATGTACAGGACAAAATTATGTCCCTCTCTGGAGCCTATACATCTTAATACAGGAAAGTATTTTGATAACTTTAGAAACTGCAGTTTGGCATTGCATGCTTGTATAAGATCTCCCAGAACACCCAGATCCTTCACGATCTTTAACTCACCAAGTTATTCTCATCCATGAATGTATGAAATATGCATGGTTTTAATCCACTTACATCTATCAATATTACACCTCATTTGCCATGTAGTTGCCTAATCAAAAAATGCATTAAGGTCTGCTTATAAATGTATAAGTGGTGTCATCTGCAAACACAGAAATAGTACTTTTAATCCCAATTTCGATATCATTTATATATAGGTTAAAAAGTAAGGGTCCCACCCTGAACCTTGGGGTACACCACTAATAATCATTGACTACATATTTGCTTACTCCCTCATAAAAAGAAAGCCGATTTTTGGTCTTCATTGGTCTTTTGTGAATCCTTGCTCTATTACTTAAAATATTCTCTGGCAAATTTTTTTTTTTTTTTTTTTTTAAATCAAACTCTCAAGTATCTTCCCAACTATAGAAGTTAAACTAACTGATATGTAGTTACTTGGTAAAGACTTTGATCCCTTTTTAAATATAGGCACCACATTGGCCTTGCACCAATCCAGTAGTATCACACCAAAGTCTGTAAAAATTAGAAACAATGGCTTTGAAAAAAAAATAAGCATCTGGTACAGGTGCTTTCTTTACCTTTATTCTGTTAAACATTTGAGGACTACATCAATTTTGAGCCATTGGGGTTATTTTGGGGCTATGTCAATACTATCCCATTATGGTTTTCAGCTACCCAATTTTCTTTTGTATGTACAGAGATGAAGGTATTTAATAAATTTGCTCTCTCTTTGTCCTCAGTCACTAGCTAAATTATCTTGAAAAGGGCCCTAGATGCTCAGACCTGACCTTTTTACACCATTAAGATATTTGAAGAATGTTTGGTGGTTTATTGTACTCTCTTCTGCAAACTGACTTTCTTTTTTATTTACATATTCTGTTATATTCTTTGTAACTTTCAAACAATGAAAGTGTTCCTCCATTTTTTTTCAAATTCCCTTTCCACATTCTATATAGTCTTAACCTTGGATATGAACCAAAAAGGTTTTTTTTTTAGTCTTTTATACGTCTTGCCCATGGAAATATATTTTGCAGCGTGTTTGCATGCAGTGGATTTAAAACAATCCCATTTTTCTTGTGTTCTTTGAAGACAAAAAGAATAAATAATATGGTAAATTGGCACATTAATGAGCCGTCTTTTAAAACATATCAGACCAAAGGGTCGCCATCAGCATTCCCAAATGACAAAGAATGAAATAAGATAGTCAAGAGCGCAATCACAAATGCATATAGCCCAATACCATATAGAGTATTCAGGCATTTCTGATTCTTCTGCTTGCATAAGTGGCTATGTATTCCACCACATGTGAGAAGAATCCACCACGTGCAAATGTAAGTGAATTGCCCGCTCACCAGATTAATTATGGCCAACAGCGTAGCCTGAAAGCTTTAGATCTCACAAACCAGGATGTGGGGCCCACTGTATTCAGTCCAACGCCAGATGTCACTGAATAGCTCTCATACACCCAAAACACAAAATGGGCAAGGAAAACACAGAAAAATACTTTGATAGTGTGGCACTCACATAGTTACAGTAGGTTCCAATAGGGGCACCATCATAGGCAGCTCACTAAAAGTGACAGCAACGCTTGTACCTCCAGACCTGGTGTGATATAACCACTTGTCCAGAGCATTTTTTTTTTTGGACACATTAAAAGTGTAATTGTTTTGCCTAGGAAATTACTTTAATCCCGCAAACAATTATATAATTTGTGAAAGCAGAGACCCTGGAGAATAGAATGGTAACAGTTGCAATATTCTATGCTGCACAATTGTTTATCAAACACGTTTTGTGTAGTGCACACAAACATAACAGAACACCTAAACTTTAATTAAAATTATAAAAAAATTTGTTTAAATTAAAAAAAAAAAAAAAATGGGGTTGCGTCGTGTAAAGTGATACCCAACATGTGAAGACTTGCTTGCTCATGAAATGGTGAAAAACTATGGTACACAAAATTGTCCATAGACAACTTTTTAAAAGTTTTTACAGGTTATCAGATTGGAGTGAACCATAAAATATGGCCTTAGAATTATTGCTCTCACTCTGACGTTCATGGCAATACTTCACGTGTGGTGCAATTGTTGTTTTCATACACATGTACTTGCAATTAAAAATAACCTTAAAGTTAAAAGCACCCATCACCCCAGGCACACACCTAAATGTATTTCAATTTTGTGTGCTTTTCTTTTTTATGTAACTTTATTGCCATCACAAGAGGCTCACAAGCCCCCTGTGTGATAGCATTAGGTGGGTGACAGGCCCTTTTTATGTAGGCATCAGGGGTCTGTTAGGCCCTCCACTGCAGTTAATCAAGCACACATAGCGTTTGATTAGCTGATTTCCTGGCTACAGTAGCTAGGGATGTCCCCGAGGACATCTTTTTAGTTGAAACATGTACTGTGAAGTTTCTGGGCACTGGCGCTGCCACATAACCTGTGTACATGGTTATATGTCTGTCTTCTGATAACATCTGAAGGTCATTCTTTATTATTTGATTCAGGTGGGAAGTCCAACCACTGATTCACATTTAAAATGTTTTGGAAAATCTGAGACTGGATGTATTAGTTGCAAGCTTATAGAGGCTTAGTTGCAAGCCTCTAATCATCTGGGGTCTTGCCATCTGGGGAATGGTCATTCATTTTGTTGGCAGCTTAACTCACATTACCGTGGAGTCCTACTCTTGGTGCAGTATTACAGCTATTTGAATTATTCTCACATACACTATGTTGCCAAAAGTATTGGAATACCCCTCCAAATCATTGGATTCAGGTGTTCCAATTACCTCCATGGCCACAGGTGTATAAAATCAAGCACCTAAACATGCAGACTGCTACTACAAACTTTTAAAGAATTGGTCGCTCTCAGCAGCTCAGTGAATTCAAGCGTGGTACTGTGATAAGTTGCCACCTGCGCAATAGTTCCATCTGTGAAATTTCCTTGCTACTAAATATTCCACGGTGAACGGTTAGTGGTATTATAACAAAGTGGAAACAACTGGGAACAGCAGCAGCCGAGCCACAAAGTGGTAGGCCACGTAAAATTACAGAGCAGGGTCAGCGCATGCTAAGGGCACAGAAGTTACCAACTCTGTGCAGAGTCAATAGCTAAAGACCTCAAAACTTCGCGTGGCTTTCAGATTAGCACAACAGTGCTTAGATAGCTTCATGAAATGGGTTTCCACGGCCAAGCAGCTGCATCCAAGCCTTATATCACCAAGTGCGATGCAAAACATCGGATGCAGTGGCGTAAAGCATGCCACCACTAGACTCTAGAGCAGAAGTATGTTCTCTGGAGTGACCAATTATGCTTCTCTGTCTGGAAATCCAATGGACATGTCTGGGTTTGGCGGTTGCCAGGAGAAGGGTACTGCACTGTGCCAAGTGTAAAGTTTGGTGGAGGGGGGATTATGGTGTGGGGTTGTTTTTCAGGGGTTGGGCTGGGAACTCTTAAGGCGTCAGCATACCAAGATATTTTGGACAATTTCATGCTCCCAACTTTGTGAAAACAGCTTGGGGACGGCCCCTTCCTGTTTCAACATGACTGCACACCAGTGCACAAAGCAAGGTCCATAAAGTCATGGATGAGAGAGTTTGGGGTGGAGGAACTTGACCGCCTGCAAAGAGTCCTGACCTCAAACTGATAGAACACTTTTGGGATGAATTAGAGCAAAGACTGCAAGCTAGGCCTTCGCATCCAACATCAGTGCCTAACCTCACAAATGTGCTTTTGGAAGAATAGTCGAACATTCCCATAGGTACACCTCTAAACCTTGTGGATAGCCTTCCCAGAGGAGTTGAAGCTGTTATAGCTGCAAAGAGTGGGCCAACTCTATATTGAACTCAAGAGACTCTAAAGACTGGCTTGCCATTAAAGTTCATGTGCGTGTAAAGGCAGACGTCCCAATACTTTTGGCAATATAGTGTATGTGGTTAGGTTTGCTGTAGCTTTTTTTTCCTCTTTTAATGATGATACCTCTATTTTGCAAAAACCCTTTTTTCTTTGCAATACTTTAACATGTTTAACAAAACAGTGCTCACAAATCATTCAATAACACCCAAGCTTTATAAATCACATATACTTTAATGAAAATAATAATAAAAACAATATAAAACATGAAAAGAAGCTGGCAAGCAAATTATATACATTTGTGCAACACCAGAAAATAGGACAGAAGGGCAAATGACAAAAGGGAAGACTAAAAAGGACAAGTTTGTCTGAATCCCATCAGGTGCTGAAGTACATTGTGCTTTGGAAACTGTGCACACACAATAAGACATTAAGAATGAGCTACATGAAATATGCACAAAAACGGGCAGACATTGTTTAAATATGCGAATATGGAGTGTGCAGGGATACACAGGGATCAGGAGCCTACAGACAGGAGTGTTTGCAAAGCTGATGGAATTTTTATGACTTCATGTAGTAGACTTTGTTTTACCCTTGGTGGCTTTATCAGATTAATGTTTTATCAAGTATATATAAATGTACCTGTAACAATTTACACCTGACAGAGAAGTGAATGTATGTAAAAAAAATTCAGATATCTGCATGTAACAGTGTCTTAGTGTGTGCTATGTAGAGAACTGTTACCTTCAGACTAAAACATATCTGTATGCATGTAACATGGCATGTTTTGGGACATTTAAGTAATGTAACAAATCTTTTCAACAATATGGATCTGCAATATACATCAAGAATTAATCTACAACAGTCTGGTGTCTGTGAGATTATACTGTATAATTACAGTATCTACTCTGCACTGGCTTTATTATTGTAACAGCAATGTATGTACTTCTGTACAACTCTATATTAATGCATAGTTTGTACGGTCATTTAATAATTCCACGTGTATTCTTAAGTGGCATTATACTTTTCCTTGTTTTCTATGGTGGGTCAGGCTACATTTGTTTATAATGCACCACAACCACAAATCTCACATTTGTAGATCAAGCATAGTACTGGCTAATTTCTGTCAGGACTGAATACAATGTTTTTCACAGAACCTTACATTTGAAATAAAAAAACGACATTTACCTACAGCTATGTCAACAACATTATCCAAGATGCATAGGGTTACTTTGATCCAAATTCATTACCAACTGATTTTATATATTTATTTTTACACACACGTATATATATGACATATGGACTGGTGTAATATTTCTTAAAAGTTGTGGAGGTTATTTATCAAAGTGCCCTTGTTGCCAGGAGTTTTCTATCATTTGTCATCTTGGCACTATATTACTTTAAGGCAAATTAAAAGCTGCCTGTTCTTTGCTATGGAATACTGCAAAGAGTGCAACTATAATAGCTTTTGTGCTTGTCAAATATATGAATGTCACCAGAATACATAAAATCATACATTAAGCAAGTTTATGGATCTCTCTGTGACAATGTTACACATGTTATATGCAACAGTATATGGCATGTATATGAAGATGTGCAACTATTGACAGGACAACAGTACCAATCCAGGAGATTAGAGACTTTAGTTTTCGTTTTAAAACAATGCAAACAGCAATGATATGCAGTAACTGACCAGAAACCAATTTTATTGGTTGCTGCACATCATCCTTTAGGCTACATAAATAAAAAGAAACCCTTTGACTAATAAAGATGGATTATGAAAGTGGTATCAACAAAATATTGACCAATTATACAGTGTCACAGTTCATGAGGGTAACAAATTCATGTTTAAAAGTGAATGCTGCAAGAATACGCCTCTCCATTTACACTATGGTTTTCCAGCTGAGCTGAAAATGCCGACAGGAAAATATTTGACGTGAGTTGGCCATTGAGATGCCACTTGGAAAAACTTCACATCCCCAAAGAGACGACCATCAACCGTCACTAAAAGGTATAAAAAGTTAAAGTAAGAAACAGTGGTTTTAACATGTTGATTGTAATACAAATGGGACCATTTAAAATTTATGTGTCTAACATCAGAACAAAAAATAGACAAAAGATAATTACTATGGGGAAAAACAGGTTGTGATGGAAGGTAAAGAATTAAAAAAACAAATGTAACAGAAAAAAAAAACCCAACAAAATATGTAAAAAACTGAATGGTGGTCCTGGAAAAGTAGTAACTAGTGTATGCACAGTAAACAAAAACTTGCACACAATAGTAATATAACTTAAATATCATGAGATGAAAGTCAATATACTCGGGCAAAAACAAAACAAGAAAACCAACACACACACACAAAAAAAAACCTGACAACTATTAGATCTCCAGCTGTTTTAGTGCATGCTCTATTCTGCCTTGCCAACTAACTGGCTGACCTAACACATTGGATCCAGCTGTTTTAGTGCATGCTCTATTCTGCCTTGCCAAATAACTGGCTGACCTAACACATTGGATGCAATTTATAATTCCAGAATAGCTGTAGATCGTTAGGAAACCTGTCCTGATGCAAGCATCACTGACTCAGATATATGGAGACTACCTTGAACAAGCAAGCATACAGTGACTTCTAAAAATTCATCCTTCCTTTCTGCATACATGCTCTGGGTCAGTGATTAAAAAAAATAAAGTCAGTTGATATGCATAACAGACAAAGAAAAACAGAATTTTCAAAGGTAATGGCAACCCTGGTTTTATGCTCAGGACAGGTTAACTAAGTATTGTGCAGAAAACTAAGAAATAGAAACATCTTAAATCTTAAAACAGAAAGCGGTTTTACAATTCTTAAATTTACCAAAAACATCATACAACAGGTTGTATAATACAGTGGTTGGCACACACTCAATATTGCTGATGTTGCTCTTGGAAAAACCCCATATGACCTTTTGTTTTGAAACATTTGGGAAAGCAAGTTTTGAAAAGGCTCTAATTTACTACTGCCCCCTGCCATGACATGGAACACAAACATTTCAGGATGGATGTAGGGTAACATCAGGTAAATGGCAGTGGTAAGTAGATTTGTAGTGCTACAGATGTATTTATTTGAAATGTATATTGTTTTTCCAGAGTGTTCTATTCCCTGAGGTAGCACTGCAAAGCGATGGTTCATGTTGCACCCCACTGTGCTGAAAATAGCAGCACAAGCAGTATTTTTTTTTCAGTGCTGTTGTGTGAAATTACACCATTAGAAACACGACATTTAGCCTCATCTGTGCTGGCACAGTGCTGAAATTAGCTGCCAATGCAGCAGCACAGCATCAGGTATAAACAGATACGTCTTCATTCACCCCTGTAGCTATGGGCATGTGGAGAACTTCATCTTTACCACTAGACCTGTCATGTACCTGGTATGTCACTGGTCTTCAAGTGGTTTTACCAGGATGATGCTTGCAGCTGCAGGCATCACCCCGGTACTGTTATTTGCAGCCAAAGGTCAGCTTTCGTGTAACCAGCGATCAGAGCAGCTAACTAGCCCCCTCCTGCCACCTTTTCAGGATCTCCTGTCCCACCGTTGCTTATGGATAGTAAAGTTTACGTAGTTTGTAGTTGTTGCACGGGCGTGATTTTAAAGTGTGACATGTTTTTGTATCTACTTACACAGCGTAACATCATCTTTTATATCTTACAAAAAAAGTTATGTATTTTTTTTTTTTAATTAAAATTAAAAAAGTAGATTTTTCCCACAAAATTGCGTTTTAAAAACTGCTGCGCAAATACTTGGTCCTTAACCACTTCCCGTCTGGCTCATGTACATAAATGGCTGGACAGGAACAGTGCAGGAACGGGTGGCCATTTATAAACATCCTCCCGCATTCCCTGCATGTGTGCACTCCCTGCAAGCGATCCGGTGCCCACTGTGTCTGATCGCTGTAGGGACCTCTGTGTGAGGTCCTGATCATGTGATCACTGATTGGCCACTCAGTGATCACATGAATAGTAGTAAGCAAGATGTCACTTCCTGACATCATTGCTTATTACTAGTGAAATCTGTGAATGATCACAGAGGTCACATGGTACAAGGCTATTCACAACAGCCTTGAACCATATGACAAGCTGTGACCAATCACAGCTCTCACAGTATTTCTCAATGGCTGCAAGACTGCAGCCAGAGAGAAGGAGAAATTCTATGGTGACACTGTACTGCTAGGGGGACAGTATGTTTACATTTTTTTTTTTTTTTTTTTTTTTTTAAACAATTTGTGAAACATTATAATTTTTGGTTATAAACTAATTTGGGTTATTTTTTTTTACTAAAAATATAGCTGAATACATTTTGGCCAATATTTATGAAGAAAGCCTTGCAAAATTTTATTATATAAGATATATATATATATATATATATATATATATATATATATATATATATATATATATATTTTATAAGAAAAACACTTTTTTCAAAATGTTTGGACTATTTATTTTATATAGCAAAAAAAATAAAATCCCAGTGGTGAATAAATACCACCAAAATAGTTTTATCTGCCTCAAAAAATGCAAAAAAATTAATATGGGTACCGTGTTGCATGACTGCGCAATTGTCAAAGTGTGATAGCACTGAAAGCTGAAAATTGGCCTGGACAGGAAGGGGGTGAAAGTGTCCGGGCTTGAAGTGTTTAAAATCCGTTTCTTGGAGTACACTGAAGGACAGTCACTTTTGGGTTTTACTTCCACCTACAGGAGGCCTGGACACTGGCATACAAAACAAAAAAATGTAAACCATCCCAGCATAACTCCTCCTGTGAGCTTGCCTCAGCTTTGTAGCAAAGCAGCATCACCTTAAACAGAAGTGTGGTGTATATGACCCTCAAAGGAGTCCAAGAAAAAGCTTTTACACGGACTACAAAAATCCTGTTTTCGTTCATGTACATTGAGGGGCACAGGAAGTCATTCACCTTTGGGACATCCAAAAGCAGTTCAACTGACGGGTGGGCAGCACGGGAAAGATACTTTTTAACAGGTCCAAGAAAAACAATAGAACTGGGGACTACCTGCAGCTTAAAGGGCTGCCTGAAGAATCTTACATCTGAAGCTGGCATCAGATGAGGACTGGCAGAACTTTACAGGTGAAAGCCTTGCAAATCTCAAAAACATCTGTTTGATGCTGAAAAGGCCAAGAGTCAATCTCATATCTAGTAGAATACACCTTAGCAGGAAAGAGTGGAAACAAATTCCTGAGAACATAAACTTGAATAATGGTCTGTCTGAGCCACCTAAAAGTGGTGGAGAGAGAAGTTGGTGCACTGTTATGGGGGCCATTCATTTTAACAAAGAGGGAATTCGTCTTTCTCAAGGGAACAGTGGCTGAGATACTGACATCCCGAGCCACATTACAGAAAAAACACATCATACAATGAAAAGGTTGCTCTGTCCATGGGCTAGACTGACTTGTCTAATGATGACAGATTCTTGTGTTGTAGAGATCTGGAGTGAAACTGGGAAATGTGAGTGCCTCGAAGGATCATGATCCATCTCAACCCTCTGTAAAGTCTGGACAGTGAAAGTTAAGTTGACCACCTGTGCTGTGTGGCCTGTAACTAGGCTTGGGTTTGGACTTGGAGTTTGCAGACAGAGTAACAAAAAAGACTTTTCCTAAAGCTTAACTCCAAGTGTGGATTTTATTTCAGTTTCATTGGTTCAGAATATATCCTTATGCCATACCACTGTGGAAGTAAAAAAGCACTGGAATATTTGCCACTACTACAGTGATCACTGCTGTCTTCCAGGTTTCCAGGTCCTGTCCCGAGCAGCAGCCCTGCTGTATAGAAACCGTAGGATGCAGTTCACTTGGCACAATGAATGCAAGCATTTTCTGATTGGATGAGGTGAAAAGTTGGGGCGGTGACATTTAGTTACATAGTTGCTCAACCATCCAGTTCAACCAATAGGGAAAAAAAATAAAATAGAAAACCTCTATATACATAATCCCAAACCCACAGCTGATCCAAGGAAGGCAACCCCCCCCCCCCAATAAAGCATGATCCAATGTGCTCCGGGGGGGGGGGGGGGATTCCTTCCTGATCCCCCAGGAGGCAATCAAATACTCCCTGTATTGAAAACTCCTGGTGTTATTACCTATAAATGTTTGTATTTGTATCCAATTATATTTTGTGCATTTGGGAATGCATTTTCTAAAACAATCTGCTAAGTTGGCCAGAAATAGCTCTTGATATAGTGTATTCCACATTTTCATTGCTCTTACTGTAAAGAAGCCTTTCAGTACATGGAGGTTAAATCTCTTTTCCTCCTGACATAAAGAGTGCCCCCTTATCCTCTGTAATTACCTTAGAGTAAATAATTCTACACCAAGGTCACTATATACACCATTTATGCATAGCATTTATGCATGCTGATCATATCCCCCTTAATCTCCTCTTCTTGAAAACGTAAATTCAGTTCAGCTAAACTTTCCTTATAGCTGAGCTCATCCATGCCACTTATCAGCTTGGTTTCCCTCTGCACTTTCTCCAGTTCTCCTGTATCCTTTTTTGTGAACCGGTGCCCAAAATGTAACTGCATGTTCTAGATTAGGTTTACTAAGGATTTGTAAAATGGCAATCTCTCGCTCTCTCGTCTATACCTCTTGTAATACAATAAAATATTTTGTTCACTTTTGAAACCGCAGCTTGGTGCTGTATGTTATTATTAAGTCTATGATCTACCAGAACACAAGATCATTCTCTACCATTGACTCCCCCCAGCTGTTCCCCTCCTAGTATGTATGATGCATGTGTGTTTTTGGCCCCAAAGTGCATAACTTTACATTTATCAACATTAAACCTCATTCATCACATAGTTGCTCACAAGTTGGCACTCTGGAGGAAAAGAGAATTAACCTCCACTTACGGAAAGGCTTCTTTATAGTAAAATGTGAATACACTCCCTCAAGAATTAGTTCTGGCCAGCTCAACAATTATTTAAAAAAAATGCACAAAATATAACTGGATACTAATCTGAAAAGACAATAACGACAGGGGTAGTTGATCCATGGAATATCTAATTGCCTTGCCTTGAATATCCTCCCCATTGGAGCAAAATGGATCATGTTTTATTGGGGTTACCTTCCTCTGGATCAACTGCGGGTACAGGATTGTATATATGGAGGTTTTCTATTTCTGTGTTTTTTTTTTTTTGTTTTTTTTCTGATTAGTTTAACTAGATGGACTGGGGTATTTTTTCAACCTGACCTAACCTAATCTTATTTGCTGCATAGTCCCCCAATGAAACAGTGTACTGAAGTTGGCTCATAGGTTGTAGACCTCCTTTAACCACCAAAGCTCTGGAAGGTTTTACACCTTTCATGATCAGTCCGTTTTTTGCTATTCGGCACTACACTACTCTACCTGGTAATTGCACGGTCAGGCAAGGCTGTACCCAAACTAAATTTATATAACGGTTTTCATACAAATACAGCTCTTTTGGAGATATCTGATCAACATTTTATTTATTATATAAATGAAAAAAAGACTGAAAATGTTGAAAAAAAAAAACAATTATAATTTTGATAATACAATACACTGTCACTGTACTAATGACTGGCTGGGAAAGTGTCCACATCTCGGGTGATGTGGGTTAAATGTGTGCCTAACAAGGGTTAATGTGGGTACAATGTGCTGCTTTTTACTACAAAATCTATCACTTCTCCCTGCTTTGCAGGGAGAAGAAACAGATTGTTCCCCCTGTACAGAGCTCTTTGTTCTTTGGCCACATAGGACACAGCCAATCAGCAGGTCCCAACCATGGTTCAGTGGCGGGGACCTGCTGACAACACAGCAGGAGTCAGCGTGCAGAAGCGTCTGTACCCGGAAGAAGCCAGCGATGTACAGGTACATCACTATGCATGTACTTCCCGCCCATCCGCAGTACATTGCGGACAGCCAGTCCTTAAGTGGTTAAGGACGTTATTTCATTACTTGGCTTGGTGTCATCTGCAAACACTGAAGTGGTACAATTTATTTCAAACAATATATCATTAATAAATACATTAAAAAGTAAGGGTCCCAACACGGAACCTCAGGGTACACTACTAATAACCTTAGACTATTCAGAGTATTATTCATTAATCCCTGAAAATGGTCTTGAGGCCAGTTTTCTGTCCATTTATGTTTCAATATTTTTATTGAATTTTTCAGGGACAAATAAGGGAATGGTTCATTCATACAGTATTGCATTAAAACATATATATAGTTGAGCATTGTTGTTATTCCACTCATTGGGTGTTGATGGCGTTGGTCTTATTTAGCAATATCATCAGAGGTATTTATATGTGTACGATGAACCTTGGTGATGACCTTGGGATGTTAGGGGGGTATTGGTGGGGGAGATGGGGGAGGTGGGGAGAAGGGGAGGAAAGATATAACTGGGTGAGTAAGGATATACCAGTCTAGGTTTAGGAGGTAAATTTTACTGTTTAAAGATTATCAGGGTTGTACAGAGCATTTGGGTGATTTAACCATTGGGTCCATTGCTGATTAAGTTTATGGTGGGAGGAAGTGTTGATTGCGGATTTTTTCTCCATTTCACATTGGGATTGTAATTAGTGAGGTAATTGAGGGGGTATTATTTGTGTTACATAATCTGGTAATGTTTATTTTGGCAGCAAAAAGTGTGTGGGTAATAATTGTTTGGGAGTGAGGAGGGAATTTCTCGATTCCGATATGTAGGAGTGCTAATGAGGGGTTTGGGGTTATCAAAATTTTGGTTATATCAGATATTAATTGGAAAGTAGCATTCCAGAAGGATCCAAGTGACTTACATGACCAGAGGATATGTAGTGTTGAGCCTGTCTCACCGCATTGTCTCCAGCATGAAGGAGACTGTTTTGGGTAGTAGAGGGAAAGATTGACCGGAGTTAGGTACCATTGGTGGAATATTTTTAGATATGACTCCCAGTGGGAGCTGCATCAGGTAGCCTTATAGGTAATGTTGAAGGCGTTTTCCCAACATTGTAAGCTTATTCGTTCTGATAGGATTTTTTTTCCAGTTGGTTAGAGAAGTTGTTTGTAGTGTAAATTCAAGGTCCAAGCAGTACGGTTACAAAGTTTTAGCAGAATGTTAGAAGAGATGTGGGGATTGGAAAAAAAAAAAAAAAGGAGAAAGAAACACAAGCCTAGAGGCTAGCCTAGAGATAAGACACAGCAAAGCGAAAGCAAAGACTGGGGGGGGAACAACACTCACAGACGGAGTCATAAAAATGTTGGATAATGATTGAGGAATCCCATGTCCAAATTAAGGCCATTATCTCTTGTGTCAAATAGAATTATTATTCTTAGTTCAAAAGTTTTTCTTTCCTGAATGGATTTGAAATTTCCTTTAACAACTAAAACATTGAGGTCTTCCATAATGTGGTCTGGTTGTGTGAAATGGTGTCCCACAGGTGTGCAAAGGTCATCTTCTTTATGTTCCTTGATGGTATGTTTGTGCAGATTCATCTTTGTTTGCAACTTCTGTCCTGTTTCACCAACATAAGATCCTTTGCTACACTTTCTGCACTAGATAAGGTACACAACATTACTGGAGGTGCAGCTGTATGATCCGGTGATATTAAAGATCCCTTTTGAGTGTCTGACACTTTTTGATGGATTGATTTGGTTGCACAGTTTGCAGCGTGTTTTATTGCAGGGTTTGCTTCCATTATTTGTGACCTCATAATCAGAAGGAAGTTTCCTACTGATTAGTTTATTTCTGAGGTTAGGGGGTTGTCTGAAAGCTAGTATTGGGGGTTGCTGGAATATTTCTTTCAGAGTTCCATCCTCTGTTATGATGGGTTGTAAATCTTTGATTATTTTTCTTATTCCTTCTAGTGCTCGGTTGTATGTGGTTACTAGAGGTACACTGTTGTTTGTTTTTTTCCTCTTTGTACTGAAGCAAATTTTCTCTTCGGGTTCTCAAGGCTGTGTTTATGCTCATGTTGATCATTTTGTCCTTGTAACCTTTCTTATGGAAGGAGTCTGCTAGTGTCCCAAGATGTGTATCTGTCTCTTGGGTCAGAACATATTCGGTGGTATCTAATGGCCTGACTGTATGATGGCACATTTCGTGTGTTGGGGGTGGAAGCTAGAACTGTGGAGGTAGTTGCATCTGTCAGTGGGTTTCCTGTATATTGAGGTGTGGAGCGTATCATCCCTGATGTATACTGTGGTGTCTAGGAAGTTGACATGTGTGTTTGAGTATTCCATTTTTAGTTTAATTGATGGATGAAAAGTGTTGATCAATGAGTAAAATTGTTTTAGGTGTTCGTCACCTTCTGTCTATATGATGAAAATATCATCAATATAGCGATAGTATCTGTATGGGTTTTGTTCCATGCTGTTCAAGAATTTTTCCTCCAGGTCAGCCATAAATAAATTGGCATATTGGGGTGCAATTTTACTTCCCATCGCAGTACCCATACATTGAAGATAGAGGTCTTTATTGAAGGCAAAGTAGTTGTGTGCAAGTATGAATTCAATGAGCTGTGTAACATCCTCAGCAGTGTATTTGTGGTTTGGTAAGGATGATAAGGATCTGTGACATGCAGCTAATCCATCCTTGTGAGGGATATTACATCCATAGTCACTAGAAGTGTATTAGATGGTAATTGCTGTATGTTGCTGATCTTGTTACATTAGATATACCTTGTTTTGTCCAATGAGATAGGTCTAACGAGGGTATAAGATGTAATATATTGGTTGGAGTAGGGATATGTTTCATGTCCTTAAATTTAGTGCATAGGAGGTAACGCCAGACTTGTAGGGAGGCTTGTATGCAGGGATGTTTTAGTTAGCATTCTAATCGGTTGGTTGGTTGAGTTAGGAATATATTTTGGGGTTTAAGGGGGTGAAAGGGAAAGGTTTCCATTGTGGACCAAATTTTTTCTTTTGATGGGTTCCACCAAAAGTATATTTGGTCTAAAAGAGTAGCGGTGTAGTAAGACTTGAGGTGTGGGAGTCCTGCTCCTCCTTTAGCTGTAGGGCATATTAAAAGATTGGTGGTGCATCTGGGCTTTTTCGAGTTCCATAGGAATTTTGTGAGGATTGTTTGTAGGCTAGAATAGAATGAGTTAGGGATTGGTATGGGGAGTGTACGGAATATGTATAAGATTTTGGGTAGAATGAACATTTTCAGGGTTGCCACTCGACCTAGTTTGGAGAGTTCTGCGGTACGGAGTGTGGTTAGTTCTCGGGGAATAGTTTCAAGTAATATTTTATGGTTTGCAGAGTATAGTTGGTCCGTTGTTGGTGTGAGTCTGATACCTAAGTAGGGAATGTTGCTCGTTTCCCATGAAATTGGGAATTGTTTAGCTAGTAGAGTTTGGAGTTGGGGTGAGATGTGGAGGTTTAGTATGTAAGATTTGGGTTCGTTGAGCTTGTAGTATGAAACTGTTGAGTAGGTGTAGAGGTGTGAACGAATAGTTTTAAGGGACGTTTTTGGGTTGGTCACCATTAGTATAATATATTCCGCAAATAGGCTAATTTTGTGTTCTACGTTGAGGTGTGTGATTCCTGTAAATGACCGGTCCTCTCTGAGTTTGGATGCTAGGGGTTCAATAAGGAGTATATTATTGGGGAGAGTGGACAGCCTTGTCTGGTGCAGTTAGAGATGTCAATAATGTGCCATCTGTCAATACTCTAGCGGATGGATGTGAATATAGTGATAGGATGGCGTTCAGCATCCAACCTGTGATACCAAATTTTTGAAGAGTGAGTTGCATAAATTGCCAATGTATCCGGTCGAATGCTTTCTCTGAGTCCAAAGATAAGAGTAAGGAGGGGCTTTTGGTGTTTTCTAAGTTGTGTAGGTGTGCTTGGCGACCTGGCATGAAACCTACTTGGTCTGGGTGGATTAGGGTGGGGAGGTATGGGAGAATTCTTCGGGATAGGATTTTCGCATATAGTTTTATGTCGGTATTAAGTAATGAGATTGGCCTGTACTTTTGGACAAGTTGAGGGTCTTTGCCAGGTTTTGGTATAGCCGTTATGATGGATTGTAACATGTCTTTGGGAAATGAGCTTGTTGTGGCAGCATGGTTGAAGAGTTTGGTTAGGTACGGTGATATGTCTGCGGAAAGGTGTTTGTAGTATTCGTTAGTGTATCCGTCATTTCCTGGAGATTTGTTGAGTGGGAGTGTTTTAATGGTCGTTTCTATTTCCTTGGGGGAAATTGGGATAGAGATGGTGTCAAGTTGGTCTGTGGATAGTTGAGGGAGGTTGGTGGTGTGGAGAAATTGTTGTATGGATGTGATTGTTGGTTGGATGGTGTGTGTCATTTTTGAGGTTGTATAGGTTTTGGTAATATTCTGCAAAAGCGTTCGCTATATCTTGTGGGTTTGTGTGCAGAGTGGATGGGTGTTTAAATGAAGCTATTTTGGATTTTAGTTGTTTTTGTTTTATTGTTTTGGATAATAATGAGCTAGCTTGATTGCCTAATGAGTAGAATTTAGTTTTCATTTTTTGGAGATTTGGATCATATTTGTAAAGTAGGAGGGATCTTAATTTGTTTCTATCTGTTGTAAGGGATGAAGAAATTGCTGGGTCTGGGAATTTTTAGTTTTTTTCTTTGTTTTAATTGAGGCGAGGAGTTCATCTATTTGTTAGGTTCTATTTTTGGTAATGCGGGCCTTTAGTTGTATCAAAATACCTCTCATGTATGCTTTATAGGTTGACCAAAGAATGGGTATGGATATATCAGGTGTACCGTTAAGTTCAAAAAAAGTCGTGAGAATCTAGTATTTCTTGCTTGTAGTCTCGGTTTTTCAACAAGGTCGCGTTTAATCGCCATATTCGGGGTATCGGTGTATGTTGCTTGCTGTCAAGAGAGATAGTGATTGGAGCATGGTCTGACCATGTGATGGTTCCGATCTTGGAGGAGGTGACATGTTGTAGAGTCCATTTATCGGTGACAAGTTGATTCTGGAATAGGATAAATGGGATGGAGAGTAGTAGGTATAGTCCTTTTCTGTACTGTGTTGGCATCTCGAGATGTCGTAAAGATCGTTGGAATGAAGGAATTAGTTGGACTGTTTTGAAGATCTTTTTTTGGATGAGGAGTCCAGCAGAGGATTACCGATAATGTTAAAGTCTCCGCCGATGAGTAATCTGCCTTTTCTGTGTTGAGTAATGATGGAGTTAAGTTTGTTGAATTGGAGTTGATTGGTGTTGGGGCCATAGACGTTCACCAATGTGTATGGAGTATCGTTGATTTTGCAATTCAATATGTGGTAGCGGCCTTGTGGGTCTGTTTCAGAAATGAATTAGAACTGTATTGAGTCTGTTATGGCTGTAATGACGTCATTTTTCTTTAGGGTTTGTTGCCATATACATTGTGGAGAGGTGGAGAATGTTGAGTTTAGGAATTTTGGATAAGGCAAAGTGGGTCTCTTGTATGAATAGGATGTCAGGTTGTATGAAGCGGATTTCTCTTGAGAGAAAGGACCTTTTGAAAGGGGAGTTGAGGCCTTGAACATTTAATGAAGTTATAGTAATCATTTTGTTGATTGTAGATGGTGTGGATCTCGTAGCGGTGGTGTTTCAGGTATTGTGGAGATGGGTGGTCTTCCGCATGACGGAGGTGGTGGACCGCCAAGTATGCAGCTTGTCGAGTTTGGGTTGGTCATAGTTGTAGTAGGAGCATTCAATTGTGTAAGTGGGGTTTGCTGGAGGGGATGATGCTAGTGTCTGTTGACTGGTAGATTGGGGTATGAACAGGGGTAAAAAAAAAACTTGCAAAAAACACAAGTAACATGTGTAGCAATGACTGCTACTGTGTAATGTGGGGGCACGAGTAAGCATGACTCTTTCGAGAGCTCATGCTTGAGACGAACTTGAAAGTTCAACATATTCGATCTGGGGTTGATTGCCAGCTTATGCTTTAAAGAGTGAGGCCCAGGGTGTTGGGCATGGAGAAAATATATTTGAGCCGGAGGTTATGACCATTCTGCTTCCATCTGTTGTGGCCGGTTGGGTGCTGGTTGGTGGGAGTCTGCTGGGATGATGTTCCACCTTTTCAGTAGTTCGATGCCTGCTTCTAGGGATTTGATTGTGTAAAATCTGCCTTGGCGTTTGACATTGAATTTTGTGGGGAAGCTCCATTGGTATCCAATTCCATGATTTTGTAATGCTTTAGTTATGGTGACAAGCTTTTTACGGTTGGAGAGGGTCTGCGAACAATTTGATGTTTGCTTGGGCTGAGGGAATGGAGGTAGAATTTCTTGCCGCAATCATTATTCTTTCTTTCACGTGGTAAAAGTGTATGCGTGCCAGTGTATCCCTGTGGACCGTTGCTGGTAGAAATGACGGTTTGGGGATTCAATGTGCTCAATCTATAGCCAATTCTACATCTGTGAGGGTAGGGATGAGATTTTTCATATATTGTTGTATATATGGGACTATAGGGTCTATAGTGACTGATTCCGGGATGCCACGGATTTTGATGTTGTTTCGCCTGGAGCGATCTTCTAAATCTGCCAATTTAAGATTAATTTGTTCGATGTCTGCCTCATGGTCTGTGTGTGCATCTATGAGGTCATTATGTGCGGTACACATTTCTCCTAGCTTGTTCTCAATATGGCAGATACATTTTTCTTGTATTTGAGATAATGATGCAGTCAGGTCAAAGCAGCATGTTTTTCATAGAAATCTCTGTGATAGGTTGGTCAGAAGCAGGATAGGAATAGATTAAAGATGGAGCATTTTCTGTCACAATTGTAGCTGAGAGAGAGGCTCGTCTGTCAGGGGGTGATCCTGTGTCCAGTCCGGGCCTGGATTTAGCAGGGCTACTGGATGTGGGAGACGGGGAGGGAGAAGACTCACCCTGATCCCCTGGATACAGTGATCCCTTCAGCCTGGGGTCTGGTCTGGGTTGTATGCTGTCTGGAGTGCTGCATTCTCCCCTTGGTGTGCTGAGAGGCCAATTTGTGTGCAGCCGGCGCCATCTTGGCTGCATGGGCTGAGTGCAGGGAAGAAACTTGTCATCTTCCCTGGATGCCCCGGCGTTTTGCAGCCCGTTTGGATGGCGAGGGGTTAATGCCGCTTTCTTGCTGTTTGTTTTACCCTGGGGTCGTAGCGTGCCGCTATCGAGCTGGCGGATGGACGGAACTCACCTCACTGAGCGTCCATCTCTGGAGCCGGCCCTTTTCTGTCCGTTTACAAATGGAATTTTCTAAGCATGCAAACTTTAACTTACACATTAGCTTTGTGTGGGAAACAGTGTCAAACACTTTTGTAAAATTCCAGTATGCTAAATCCACAACCACTCCATTGTCTAAGTTTTTGCTTACTTCCTCATAAAAAGAAATCAGGTTCCTCTGACAACTTCAGCCTTTCGTGAAACCATGCTGACTACTGCTTAAAATATTATTTTCTAGCAAAAACTCTTCTATGTGATCTTTTATTAAACTCTCAAGTATCTTCCTGACTACAGAAGTTAAACTAACCAGTTTGCAGTTCAAGTACAGATTCTGATCCCTTTTTAAATATAGGCACCACATTGGCCTTATTCCTATCCAGTGGTACTACCCCAGTCATTAAAGAGTCCCTAAAAATTGTAAACAATGGCTTAGAAATAACAAAGCTCAAAATTCCTGTTTTCGCTTTAGGTCATTTATAAAGGCTTTTGCCTCCTTGTCCTGGGAATACCAACAATTTGCACTTTCCTGTTTGAGTTTTGAAGAAGCCTTACTAACCTGGATCTAAGCCCTACACTCACAGCTTCAGGTAAAAATGCCAGGTATTTCTGGAGGCCTTCTATCTATAGGGGCACAACACAGGGTTGTCCCTGTCCCCGGCCCCATTTCTTTTAGCACTAGGACCTCTAGCGATTGTGCTCCGGGTGGACCAAAGTGTGACCGGAATCCCTTATGCAGGCCATGATTTCAAAGTCAGCCTTTTTCATGGACAACATCCTGCTGACACTGACTAACCCCCTCACGACTCTCCCTAATCTGCTACATCTCGTGACACATTTTTCATCTATATCGGGTCTCTGTGTCAATTTATACAAGTCCGTCGCATTAAATGTTACTCTGGATCCTGCTCTGGTCATCCACCTGTAGTCTCACTTTCCTTTTCGCTGGGCGTTTTCATCCATTGACTATAATGGCATTCGACTGACTCCTACTTATTTTTCCATTTGTGGCTAATTATTACCCCCTGCTTCGTTCACTGACCATCCCTTATGCAGTCATGGCAGTGTTCATATCTGTCCTGGATAGGTCATGTCAACTCAGTGAAAATTACAGTTCTACCTAAAATCCTGTACTACTTCCGAACCTTGCCCATACAGGTTCCCAGAGTAAAATTTTTATTTAGGCCAATAAATGCCCCAGAGCCTCCAAATCCACCCTCTTTATACATAGGCTACAAGGGGGATAGGGGGTCCCCCATATCCCTAAATACTATCTGGCCACTTGCATCTCTTCATTAACCTTGCTCCATGCCTCTTCCAATGTACCTTTAAGGGTGCTTTCGGAGCTCCCCAACTGTGCCCCCCTTTCTATTCAGACATACTCATGGCTCCTACAGAAAATGATCTGTGGATCTATGCAATATAGTTTGAGGTTATGGGACTCATACTTAAGCTCGTTTATTTCCCTTACTACCCATTACCATAAACCCCGTTCCTCCCCTGGACCAATCTTGAGTGTTTGCTTAGTGGACCTCTCATGGTCTTATACAGGTGCAACACTTTTTGCCCACCTGGTCCTCCCTGGAGTAGGCCACCTTTCATGAGTCCCACTACGCTCCCCAATCTGAGTTTTTCCATTTTCTTCAGATTCAACACTAGATATCTTCTCTCCTGCGTACCTCTTCCTATCAATTCCGGAAAACTACTTTTGAGCACATCTGTTAGCACTTCCCGGGTTCCCCAGGTCTCATCTCTTCTCTTTATGTCTTTGAATAGTCGATCATCTCCTGCCTCCCTTTCCTTTGTGGCCCAGCAGGAATGAGACTGAGGATCAGAGACTGACCCGGCGGACAAGCATGGCTTGGACTTCTGTTGCTAAATGTTCATTTAACGCTTCCACCTTAAACAGCGTATAAAGTGTTGCTGCAGTGGTACTGGGTCACAGCTCGTATAGCCCATGCCAATCCAACTTCTAGTAACCGCTGTTTCCGAGGGTGTGGCCATTGTGGGGATGTTTTCCATACCTTATGGACATGCCTGCGACTGGTAGGCATTTGGTCACAAGTGTTTGGCCTGCAGTATTCCCTGTTAAACTTAAATATCGGAAAAGAGGCTAAAAGTCGCCTTGCTGCACGGTCCCATCCCGGTCTTGTTCGCTCGTCAACAAAAATTGGCAACCTGTTCACAGCAGCTGAGAGGACAATTGCCAAGGTCAGGAAGAAACCTACAGTCCCATTTAAAGGAGTGAAAGACCGCATGACTGTTATGATGTTCAATGAATAAATATCTAGTATTCCTAATGACTCACAGGCCAAATTCTTGAAAATTTGGGAACTGTGGTTGGTGTAAGCCTTCCCTGACCTCCCCTTGATAAGCGTGGGTCAGCTCTAACCGGTGCCAAGTCCCTCACCTTTCCCCCTTCCCCAGCTCTGCCCATTTCTCGTTTCCTCCCTCTCTTTCTTCTTTCGGTGGGTCTCTATGCCCTCCTCAGATTTAATTGTGCCCAGAATTATCTACAATATGGTCTGTTAGCCCATATATCCTGGCTGCCCTTGCCAACCATGGGGTCTTCCCTGACATTTATGTATGCTACACTTTGGTTTACTATGACTGTTTGTGGGGGATGGTGTTCCACCTTTGCTTATCCTGTGTATGTGTGTTCAACTTGATGGCGGCAGCCATAGCCCCTGCATCAGCAGACTAGGTGCTTTTATTGTGTTTTAATGCTACAACTGAATAAAAATTATTGAAAGAGAAATAACAGGGCTCAACTCTTTGAGGATCACTGGGTGTAAGCCATCTGGTCCAGGTGCTTTATTCACCTTTATTTTGTCTGTTTCTGGACATTACAATTTCCACCATGTATATCCTGCTAAGACATTAGCAAAAAACAGAGGCATGGGCTAGCTTCTATTATATATTTTGTTTTCCTGTGTTCAATCTTCCTTTAGTTGGCAGTGTAACCCAAAAGGTGGAAGACCAGTGAATATATTTTACTTTCAATAGGTTTTTATAGAAATTTTGTAACAGTGGGTAAAATAAGTATTGAACACGCCACCATTTTACCTAGTAAATATATTTCACCACATATCAGTAACAACCCATGTGATCCATGCATACAAAGAAATCAAAACAAATAAGTTCACAAAGTTATGTGTAATAAAATGGAATGACAGAGATAAAGTATTGAACACGCTAACTTAAATTTATTTAATACTTCATACAAAAGCCTTTGTTGATGATAGCTTTAAGACACCTCATGTATGGAAAAACTAGTTGCATGCATTGCTTAGGTGTGATTTTGGCTCATTCTTCCACACAGTCTTCAAGTCTTGATGGTCCCATGGGCCTCTTATGATCTTTACTTCTTTCCATAGATTTTCTATTGGATTCAAGTCAGGTGATTGGCTGGGCCATTCTAGCAACTTTATTTTCTCTCTTTCTTTGAGTTCCCTTGGCTTTGTGTTTGGGATCATTGTCTTGATGAAATGTCTACCCTCGTTTTATCTTCATCATCCTGGTAGATGGCAGCAGGTTTTTTTTATCAAGAATGTCTTGGTAAATTTTTCCATCATCCTTCCTTCAATGATATGAAATTTGCCAGTACCTTATGCTGAAAAACAGCCCCCCACCATGATTTTCCCACCGTCAAACCTCACTGTTGGTATGATGTTTTTGGAGTAATGTGCAGTGCCATTTGACCTCAGAACATGGTGTGTATTTATGGTATCCAAAGAGTTACATTTTGGTCTCATCTGGTCAGACTATATTCTCCCAGTATTTCACAGGCTTGTCTAAATGTTGTGCAGTAAACTTTAAATGAGCTTCAACTTCTACTTTTTCTACAGCAATGGAGTCTTCCGTGGTAAGAGTGCATACAGGCCACTGAGGTTGAGAGCTTTACTTATTGTTTTCTTTGAAACAATTGCACCTGCTAATTTCAGTTCTGAAGCTCTCCACAAGTGGTTCTTGGCTCTTGGACAACTCTTTTGATAACTCTTTTCACTCCTCTGTCAAAAATTTTGTGAATAGCACCTGGTCGTGGCCAGTTAATGGTGAAATGATGTTCTTTCCACTTCCAGATTATGACTCCAACAGTGATCACTGGAGCATTTAGAAGTTTAAAAATCCTTTACCAATGCCATCAGTATGTTTTGCAACAATAAGATTGCAAAGATCTTGACAGAGCGCTTTGCCTTTACCCATCATGACCGATTTTTTCGTGCGAAACCTTGGTAATAAGACACCTTTTTATAGACCATCAATTGAGACTGAACCAGCTTATATTAATTAGCACTGACAAGGGGCAGGATTGCTTTCTAATTACTGATAGATTTTAGTTGGTGCCTTGGCTTTCCATGCCTATTTGCACCCCCTTACTTCTTGTGTTCAATACTTCAATAGCACCTTTAGAAATATATTTACCGAGAAAAATGGTGACGAGTTCAACAGTTATTTTACCTTCTGTACACAGCATAACCCAAAACTAATACACTACTGTGCAAAGTTTTAGGCAGGTGTGAAAAAATGGTATTAAAATTTCAGTTTAAAAAAAACAAAACAAAACCACACAACATGTTATACTTGCACAGAGCAGCCCCGATCCTCCTCTTCTCAGGTCCGCTGCCAATGCTCCTGGCTCCTCCCCCTTGGCCAGTGCCTCCAGTAGCAATACACTTGCTATGGGGGCACCAGTGCATGCTCACTCTTGAGCCCAACTCTAAGCATCCATAAGACAAAGCCATGGTTCGACACCACACCCTACTCTCTCCTTATTGGCTCACTGGCTGTGATTGACAACAGTGGGAGCCAATGGCTCCTGCTGCTGTATCAGCCAATGAGGAGACCTGGGACAGCCGAGTCTCTTGAGCACAATGCTGGATCGAGAGGGGGCTCAGGTGAGTATTAGTGGGGGCTGTTGAGGGAGCAGCATATAGATTATTTACCTTCATGCACAGAATGCATGAAAGTAAAAAAAATCTTCTACCTTTAAAACTACTTTAATGCTTTCAGAAATAGAAGTGTAAATATTTCATCTTTATCAACAAAATGGAACATAATTTAACAGTAAAGAAATCCAATTCAAATCAATATTCAATATGACCACCCGTTGCCCTCACAACAGCATCAATTCTTCAAGGTACACTTGAACACAAGAAACTTGGCAGGTAGGTTGTTCCAAACATATTAGAGAACTAACTAACTACAGATATTGAATGTACGCCGCCTCAAATCCTTCTGTCTCCTCATGTAATGTCAGACTCGATGTTGAGATCAGGGCTCTGTGGGGGCCGAACCATCACTTCCTGAACTTCTTGTTCTTTACGATGAAGATAGTTCTTAATGACATTGGCTGTATGTTTGGGGTCGTTGTACTGCTGCAGAATACATTTGGGGCCAATCACATGCCTCCCTGATGGTATGGCATGATGGATCAGCATTTCTCAGCATTGAGGGCACCATTGATTCTAGCCAAATCTCCAACTACATTTGTAGAAATGCAGGCCCAATCATACAAGGAACCTCCGCAATGCTTCACTGATGCCTGCAGACACTCATCATTGTACCGTTCTCTAGCCCTTCGGTGAACTTCTGCTACAGCCAAATATTTTAAATTCTGTCTCATCAGTCCAAAGCACCTGCTGCCATTTTTCTGCACCTCACTTGCTGTTTTTGTGTAAAGTTGAGTCGATTAGGCTTGTTTCGAAGACTACATCTGGCCAGACTTCGCCGAACACCCAGTAGGATGGGTATACCTGGGTCCCACTGATTTCTGCCAGTTCTGTGCTGGTGGCACTGCTGGACATCTTCTAACGTTGAAGTGAGGTAAGCATGATGTGTCTTTCATCTGCTGCATTAAGTTTCCTTGGCCAGACACTGCGTCTATGGTCCTCAACGTTGGCCGCTTCTTTGTGCTTCTTCAAAAGAGCTTGCATCTGCTTTGAAACTTTTGCCTGGGAGAGACCTTGTTTATGCAGTATAACTCCCATGTATTTTGTTGCTGTGCTCAGTCTTGCCATGGTGTATGACCTGTGAAATGAAACAGTCTTCCAAAACCTTAGCTTAGTAGTAGAGTTTGGATGGTCCTCACCATGTTTTAAGTATACTACACAGCTCTGTTTCAGGTAATGTCTGTGTTTATACCCACATATGAAATTGATGATCATTAGCACCTGCTTGGTAGAATTGTTTAATCATATACCTGATTCTAATGCTAAGGGTAGTCACACCAAATATTGATTTGATTTAGATTTTTCTTCTGTTTGCTCACTTTGCATTTTGTAAATTGATAAAATTAAACAATTAAAACAAATATTTTGAAAGCATTCTTACTTTGCAGCGTTTCTTCTCACCTGCCTAAATTATTTGCACAGAACTGTATATAAAAATAACCAAGGTATGAAAGATTCCAGAGTGCATCCATTAGTCACTGGAGACAATAAAACAAATCAATATAAAGATCAATGAGTACTGTAGGTTGCGTACTAGCTTTACAGTAATGATTGACATCCAGGGGATGTAGTTTATCTAGATTTTGCTATAGTATTTGATACTGTACCTCATAAATGTTTAATTTATACAATAAGGTCTGTTAGAGTTGATTAAATTATATGTACATAGATACAAACATGGTTTAATGAAAAGTGTCCAAAGTAGTGATAAATGTCTTTTACTGAATGGTCTGCTGTTCAATTTGTTTATTGATAAAAAGATTTGAATCTAGAGCTAAATTTTAGCATTTGCTGATGAAACCAAATAATGCAGTGAAATAACTTCATCACAAGATGTAGCATCATTACAGGAAGACCTTAACATAGGGGGATGGCCAGCTATATGGCAGATGAGGTTCAATATTGAGAAATGTAAAATTATGCACTTGGGTGCAGAAAATACGCGTGCAAGATACAAAATTAGGAGGGGCTTCTCTGGGAGAATCAGAAATTTAAAGTATCTGGGGTGCTTGTAGATCACAGACTTAGCTGCGGCTTAGCATTGTATGCTATTGCTAACAAAGCTAGCAAAATGCTGTCATGCATACATTCAAGATATAAATCAATAACTCTAGTCCTTCACAAAACAATGGTTTGGCTTCATCTTGATAATTCACTTAAGTTTTTGTCAGCAATCATCCAGAAAGATAATGTTGTAATTAGAAAGTTTGGTGAAGGGCAAAAAAATGAATAAAGGGGAAATGAGGTTAGATTACATTACATAGACTACAGTTATTCATTTGGGAGAAAAAGAGACTAAGAGGGGATATGATTACAATGTAGAAATATATCAAAGGTGACTTCATTAACTGTAATAAACAATTTGCTTTAAGATCTCTAAGGAGGACATATGGCCATGTGACTATTCAGAGTTAGAAGAAAGGGGGTTGAAAATTAGATTGCATAAAAAAAAGGTTGTTCATTGTAAGAGCAGTGAAATGTGGAACCCAACTCCAATCCCACCCCCCCATCCAAGAAGTGGCACTAGCTGAGAGTGTCCATAACGTCAAATTTTTTTTTAGAGGTCTTCCTCAGGAAGCAGAATATACAGGGCTACGGGAATTGTTAGAGCATATTTTAAACATACTGGTTGAACCTGTCTTTTCTTCAACCTTACCAACTACGTAAACTATGTAATGGCGTCCCTCAATGGACAAGAAAGAAATGTATGGTTTTTTTTTTTCTTGGTTTTTTTTAACTTTTAGCATTTACGCATCAGCAATTGTCACTACATACAGCAAGACCAATATTGAAGGGAGTGTTTGGATTCACTCTGTGCCTTGTGTAATGGTTCATGGAAAGGGCTCCTTCTGAAAATCGTGCCTGAATGACCGATGCATTCTTTATGCAATTGTGTTTCATCTAATGATTCATTTGTCTAACTAATTCTATTTTGTCACAAGCATACACATATTTCTCTGTTGTACCTCTTAACATGATTTGCTGCTGTCGGGCTGAGCAGATTAGTCTTGTGATTCCTTCAATTGTTTGAGTTTTGGCATCAGTTTCTTTTTCTTTTGGCTTCTTGCTAAGGAAAATAGTTGGCACTAAAATAGAGAAAAAGTGAATACAGTAAAACTTGACAATGCACATGTGCTCCACTTAATTCACAACACAGGTTGTAATTTTTTAACAAAATAGACTGACTATTATGCTGTACAATAAAAATCTAGCTTTAGTACTACGTAAATAATCAGCTTCATATCACCAGCCATCTACCCACAAATATTCACTCATTTCCTAAGTTAGTAGTCAAAAAGTAAAAAAAAAAAAAAAAAAATTAACCAGGTCCCAACCAAGCCATCATGATTCCCCCCCACTATTCCTGAATAATGATCTCAACAATGCCCCCAAATCATACTGAAGCCTATATTCCAGCTTAATGTGCAAGTGTAGGTTTAGCAACATATTACATATAGTCCCTTATGCTATTTTAGATTTCCTGAAATAGTACCATACCAGTGCTTATTTTCTAATGCTGTTCCTGCTTTTCAGGACCTACCCAGCCGTGGGGGTGCCTATGCACAAAAGTTGCAAGCTTCTTGATCCCTCTCCATCCTGTCATTTGTGCGACAGGCTGGATGTTACAAATGTGCATCCTGCAAACAAAAGCGCAGAGGGGGGCTTAAGGGGCCAGCAGTTTCTTTTAGAGGCCCCCCTCACTGCTGGATATCTAATGGAAAGCAGGAGCAGCATTTATAAATGAGGAGCGCTGGTATAGTACTATTCAGTGGATCTAGAATTACTTGGGGGCTTCTTGTAAAATGTTGCCAAGGATAAGCTTACCCTTTAAAGGCGACATCACAGGTGATCACCTAGTAGAGGACCCCTACTGATTTTTTTCCCCTTTCAGGACAGCACCTTGAGAGACCTCGGCTCCTCCCCACCTGAGGAAACACCTCCACCCCAAATAAAACTCTGTCACTCCCCTCCGACCTCAGTTTTTGTGTTTCCTCCAGTGGGGAGACATCTTCGGAGGCCTCTCCAGGTGGAGACCTGGTAGTTTTTGATGGAGACAGGGCAGCGATGGGATGAAGGCCGGAGAGCCGGCTGCTATCCCCCAGTAATGCTGCAAGGTCAAGGCTGCTGCCTCTGTTGGGACAGAGGAAGATGCGGCACTAACCTGTCGGGCTGCCCCCTGGCCCCTCCGGAGCCGGGGCGTCTTAGTCTAGGGAGACTGGGGGAGGGGTCCCGCTCTTCCCATACGTGCCGGCATTGGAGCACGCCGGGCCAGATGGCGTGGGACGTCATTTCCGGCGGAAGGGGCAGGGCTTCTCCCGGGGTCATGGCTTCCAGCCGCGGCCCTGAAGACACGGGGACAGCAGCAAGAATGGTGGTTCGGTGGCCTGTGGAGACAGGCGATACAGCAGCAAGGCGACCACCCTCCTGAAGCATGTCTGGAGCAGAGGCACCGGGACCAGGCTAGGCCAGCACCAGCCAGGTACAGGTAGGTGACTCAGTGGAGTCTATCCTCCCTACCTATGGACCCCTAGCTCCAGGGGGTGTTCCTGGCCCTCTTTGTGGTCAGAGGTGGATAAGGGGTAATAGGTTCCCTGATTCTGCTATTCTCAATTTTGCAGGGTAAAGCCTGTGAAAAACTCAAGCACCAGGTGCCTGACCCTGAAAGAGTCTTGGAAAAAGGTGCTATGTTGGCCCTGTATAGAGGGGTTAGTTAGGGAGGAGAGTCTGTCACAGGGAGACTTGGTTAAATCAGTTAGAGAACGGACTAATACCTTTGACTCCTTCAAAACGCTTGCTGAGAATTTGGCATTACCCCAGGCCGCGCCCCGTCCCCCCCAGCAGGGGCTTCCTTCAACTAGTCGAGGAACGGAGGGCCAGGAGGCTTCGGAGGGTGAGCCATCCCTGGGCTCCCAGTCCGAAGAGGATTCAGAAGGGGAGAGCCCCTCAGATGATCCCAGAGGCCCCTCTAGATACAAATTGTCCCTGGAGGAGGTAGACGATTTGTTGGGGGCTATTTATGCCATGCTCGATATTAAGGAGGATAAAAAACCCCTTTCACTGCACGACCAGATGTATCAGGGCATGGAAGAACAAAAGCGGAGAGTTCTTCCCGTTCACAAGGTATTAGTGGATACGATAAAGGAGTGGCAGGATCCTGAGAGGAAGCCTTTTTTTTCGAAATCCCTCAAAACACAGATTTCCATTTGATGAGGATCCGTCCGCTTTGTGGAATAAAAATCCCAGGCTGGACGCGGCGTTCTCCCAAATAGCTAGAAGGATGGACTTAGCTTTTGAGGACATGGGGGTTCTGCCAGATCTTATGGATAGGAGGGAAGATTCCCTCCTTAAAAAATCCTGGGACTCAACATTATCTAATTTGAAGCCAGCCATCAGGTAGTGGCCAGAAACATGGAGTACTGGCTCACGCAGTTGCTGGCGCACATCGTAGCCGATTCCCCTAAAGATAGGATCCTAGCATCTTTTCCAGGGGGGACGTGTCACCTGCAGTTTCGGGCCTTGCCCTTTGGGCTCTCTTCCTCTCCAAGGATCTTCACAAAAGTTATGTCCGAGGTGCTGGTTCCCCTTCGGGTGAAGGGAATTTCAGTGGTAGCCTACCTAGACGATCTTCTTGTTTGCAAGCTCGGAGGAGCAGCTTGCGCGGGACATAGCTGTGGTGAGGAATCATTTGGAGAGTTTGGAATGGCTGTTGAACCTGGCCAAGTCCAGTCTAATTCCAGCCCAGAGAATGACTTATCTAGGCTATATACTGGATTCCGCCTGTCAAAATACCTTTCTAACCCCAGAGAAGCTCGTCAAGTTAGACAGAGGAATCAGGCGGTTACTAGAGAGCCAGGGGGTGTCGTTGAGGCTGGCAATGTTGATTTTAGGGCTATTAACCTCATCCATTCCGGCGGTACAATGGGCGGGATTGCATCTGCGTCCCCTGCAGCTGTTCATTTTGAATGTCTGGGACCGGCAGCAGTTGTCGTTAGATTCCTGGGTGCAGGTTCCCTCCAAAGGTAAAAAGATCCCTTTGGTGGTGGAGGAAGGCAGCCAACTTAACCCAGGGAATTTACCGGTGGTCAGGGAGATCACAATGGACGCGAGCGCCCAGGGTTGGGGAGCACACCTGGTGGAATCCGTGGTACAGGGCGCTTGGTCTCGGGAATCTTCAAACTGGAAGGAACTCAGGGCAAATTAGAAGGCTCTTCTTTCCTTCCAGGGCTTGATTCGGGGCCGTCATGTTTGCATCCTTTCAGACAATTTGACGGTGGTGGCCTATGTGAACAAACAGGGAGGAACAAGAAGCAGGTCCCTATGGGTCCTGACTGCGGTCATGGTCAGAGGCAAATCTAGCCTCCTTATCTGCCGTCCACCTGAAAGGGGAGCTAAATCAGGTAGCCGATTTTCTAAGCAGGCGGCAGTTGAGAGAGTCAGAGAGGGTTCTCAATGAGAAAGGTTTATCAGACCATTGTAAAGGAATGGGAGTCCCTAGTCATAGAACTATTTGCGTCGGGTCAGAACAGCAAGATCCCGGTGTTCTCACTAAATCGGTGAGACGGAGCTTGGGCGGTGGATGCGCTGGCGCAGAAGTGGGATTCTCCCCTATGTTATGCTTTTCCCCCCATCGCCTTGCTGTCGGCGGTGTTGAAAAAATTCAGAACGGAGAAAATCTCTCTGATCTGAATAGCTCCATATTGTCCCCAACGAGCGTGGTTCTCAACGTTGATGACCTTAGCAATTCGGCCACCTGGGGTATTACCTCTATGGAAAAATATGCTATCGCAGGGCACGGTCTTATGTCCCAGGGTGGAGAGATGGAATTTGGCGGTGTGGTTTCTGAGGAACAACTCCTGCTAGTGAAAGGACTCTCAGCCAGGGTAGTGGCCACGCTCCTAGTTAGCAGGAAAAAAGAAACCCAAGCGATCTATTTGAAGGTCCGGAGGTGTTTTAAAGAGTGGTGCTCCAGGGCCTCGATGGATACCTATAGCCTGGTATCAGTTCTAGAATTTTTGCAGGCGAGGGCCGGTAAAGGGCTAGCGGTCAGTATGCTTAAGAGCCAGATATCAGCTCTAAGTGTGTTTTTTGAGCCCTCATTAGCAAAAGAAGCATTGGTCATTAGATTTATTTTTTTTAGGGCCTTGTCAAGACAGAGGCTGGCAGGAAATAGACCATTTCCAAAACGGGATTTGTCAAGGGTACTTAAGGTATTAATGGAGTCTCCGTTCGAACCTTTCGTTTCCAGCTCCCTGAGGGCCGTCACGTTCAAGATAGTTTTTTTGGTAGCAATCATTACGGCAAGAAGGGTGAGTGAGCTAGAAGCTCTGTCAATCAGAGCAACTTTTTTTAAAGTTTTTTCAGACAAGGTTAAATTCAGGATGGATCCAGCCTTTGTACCTAAAGTGGCCTCAGATTTTCACAGAGGTCAGGACTTTGTTTTACCTTCATTTTGCGCTAATCTTTCAGGTGAAAGGGAAGTAAAATTTCACACGTTGGATGTGAGGTGGTGTGTGCTCTTTTATCTGGATAGGACGAGGGCGTTTCGTAAATCTGATTTTTTTATTTCTTTTTCGGGGGCTAGGAAAGGTCAAAAGGCTTCCAGACGCATGTTGGCTAAGTGGTTCAGGTTGGCAATAGAGCAGGCATATCGGGCCGAGGGTCTAAAGATCCCAGAGGGCATCAGGGCGCATTCTACGCATGCCATGGCAGCCACACAAGCGGAATAGGCAGAGGCCTCCCCCGGACAGATCTGTAGGGCTGCAACTTGGTCCAGTTATGGGACCTTTGTTAGGAATTACAGACTCGACCTGGTCTCAGTGCAGGAGCAGGCCTTCGGACATAAGGTTCTGCAAGCAGTGGGCCCGCCCTAGGGGTGAGTACTCGCTTATCCTCTCAAGGTGCTGTCCTGAAAGACGAAAATCAAAGTTACACTTACGGTAACGTCTTTTCCAGAAGTCCTTCAGGACAGCACCGGTTACCCACCCGCTGTTGTATAATATTTATGAGAGATGTTTTGTGTTTTTGTGTCTCATGTTATGTCTCCCCAGGTGACCGGAGGTACTATGCCAAGAACTGAGGTCTGAGGGGAGTGACAGTTTTATTTGGGGTGGAGAGGTTTCCTCAGGTGGGGAGGAGCCGAGGTCTCTCAAGGTGCTGTCCTGAAAGACTACTGGAAAAGACATTACCGTAAGTGTAACTTTGATTATTTGACTGACTCCCCAGTCTATTAAACATTACAGGCTTACACCAAATTTAGAAAGTGCTGCCAAGGGACTGATTACCCCTCACTGAAAACAGCATCAGCTTCTGTCAATCCCTGAGTGAATCCCCAAAGTTAGTGACATCATGAAAGCAAAGAGATGGGTTCATCTTTGCTATGACCAGTATAATAAAATTCTATAGCAAGTGTGTTGTGGTATAAATTTTACCTCCTCTGATACCAGGACAGCATTGTCTGGGACACAAGTAATTTGAATTACTGTTAGTAGAGTGGTTAACTCACTGGATAATATATTTTGAGTGCGATGTTTGTCAGCAAGCCATATTATTGTTGATCCACATGTTTTAATATTTCCCTTCATTATATTCCCTTATAAATTTTTCTTCTTGGAAGCAGGCCTGTAGGCCAGAAACCCCCCCCCCCCAATCCCTTAACTTACCTGCCATAACAAAATAGGAGAAAAGAAAACTGCACTTGTGCTCAGAAAATAGTAAAAAGCTTCAACCACACTACAAGATATATATCACAGTATATCAAACAAATAAAATGTGTTGTGCTAACAAATGTGACAAAAGAGTGCTCAATCGGAATAAATAAATCTATCAAAATCCATGTTATAAAAATACCATAAACAGCTAGTTAAAGAATATAAATACATAAACATAAATGCAAATAAAAACACACATCCAAATCATTAAGTGTTAAGTCAATGTGAAAAAGAAAGTCCACAATGTGCACTCAAATTCCACATAAATGTTGTATTGCCCCACCACCGCTGCTTCTGAGATCTGTGTGACCGCAAAAGGTACAAATGCAGATTTACCAGCATTAAACAGCTGTTAAAAGTGCTTCTAGGTAGGAATGCAGCATCCTGCAAAAATAATGTGCTGTGCAAACTGTTACTCTAGGCAAGGCTATAGCAGCCTGAGAGATAACATTGAGCTAGAATCATGACACACAGGTCCTCCGCATCTAACAGAGGAGCAGGGCAATACTAACAAAATGCTACATCCCAACCCAGGGATTATGCCTTACGCAAAGAACACTTTTGTCCCAACTTGATAACAATATAAAAGCTCATATATACATAACCTTATGGAAGAGCTCTTTCTCTAGTAGCTTTTTTTAGTAGGTCATCTGGAAATGCTGAAACATTTAACTCCCAAAGCACATTCCTTTGGACATAACCCCCTCAAAAACTAAAGACTCCAAGATGTCCAGTTTCTTCAGACTACTTGCAGTGCTTATAAAAGAATAGTACACAGATAACAGACATTATATAAAAACACATACTAACCACAATCTAAAGAAATGCATGACTACCTCAACAGTGAAGGACATAAAACAAACATTAAATGGAACCAGCTTGTGTTTACAGGGATAGTACTTATGATACTACAGCAAATAATAATCAATAATCATCTTAATAAATTGTCTGTGTAAATATTTTATAGGAAGCATAGCATGTAGGTCTTATAATACCGTACTGTGGTGAGGTTGGTATAAAAGCTAGGAGTTTTAAAGATTTAATCAAACATGACCAATGTCCTCAGTGCCTTCTTAGATCGCTGTCTATCCTGGATCTCACGGATTGCTGGATTGGAAAGAAAAAACCTTATTTAAATGCCGACTTCACTTATTCTAAGCTGCAGTCACATGATCTTCCAGTAACAAGTCTTTATCCTCTTCTGTTTGCATCCAGCTGGTCATTCTCCCAGGTGTCTAAATCACGCCTACGTGACGTGGATGCTTCCTATTGGCGGTGGAAAAACTTTCAGCAATGAGGTCCTCTCACATTGTGCAGCACAAAAAAAGCACATGGGGGCTGTAAGGGGACCAGTGCCTGAAAATATGATCAATTTCCCCAGGGCAGGCCATCAACATTGTACATTGGGTAAACTGGGAATTTCAGCAAGGTACACCAAGATGGGGTTTGTCAAATACTAAGGAGTAAAATAAGTAATGCAGAATGCACAATTAAAAGTGTGATTTTTTTCCCCAGATTTGGGCTTAAATGAACTCACTCAAATTGATTTTATGGTGAAAAAAAAAAAAAAAAAAGAAATTCGGACTTGTAAATTCCATATCTTGAAGTAACTTAAAATACACAAAGGTTTGCTCTTCACAGACCCTGAATTATAAAGTGGATACCTTCAGGTGTTTGGACACTGGTAAAGCTTTGAAAGACATGCCTTCCGGGCATCCCCTTCTAACCCTAACCCACTCCGAGTCCTCAATTTGGTAGCAAACAATGCAGAATAACCCACCAGGATTAGAAGGGAGGAAGGCATGTGTCCTATACTGTACTCCAAGATATGAAAATTACAGGTAGGTCAAAATACCTTTTATCTTAAATCGTACAGTGGACAGGCTTTATAGACCACTTAACATCCCCAAGCAATGAAAAAAAAGGGTAGGCAGCAACTAGACAGGCCCAACAGGAACAAGGGCAAGTGACCAAACTTCAGAATGCCACGGAAAAATCTTGCAGCCTGAAGACTGCATCTGCAGAAGCCTGAAAGTCCACCTGGTAGAACTTTGAAAAGCTATGAACAGAAAACCAGGCGACAGCCTTACAAATCTGAGCAGCACAGGCTTGATGCTAGAATGCCAAAGAAAAGCCCACTGATCTAATGGAATGAGCATGTAATAGTGCAGGAGTTGTCATATTTTAGAGTGTGAACTCTTTAAATGAGTTGCCTTACTCATCTAGCAATAGTAAATTTTGAAGTAGAATATCCCTTGCAATGTCCTAAGGCCAAGATGTCCATTTTCTTGATAAAAGCTGTAGCTTTGAAGTAGTTTGTAGTAGCTTTGATCACATCCAGGCAGTGAAGATAAATTTCCTTTAGGTGCTTTGGGTAGGGCACAAAGATGGAAAAATTGGGTCTTTATTGAGGTGGAAGACGGATACCAACTATAGAAGAAATGAGAGTCTGTGAGATGACTTTGTCCTTGTGAAAAATGAGGAATTGTTCTGAACACCATCAGAGCCACCAGCTTAGAGATATGTCGGACAGACATGATCGCCACCAAAGCTACTTTGCAGGAGAGATCATCCAAGGAGATTTGCATGATGGCTTCAGAAGGTGCTTTCAGCAGGGCATGAAGAACCATATTAAGGTTTCAAGGAGGCATATGGTGCTGTCAGCAAGGCCCAATTTGGGAAATAGCTTGAAAAATTTTTAACAAGGGAGAGCTTTTTCTCAAATTTTTGTGAAAGAATTGATCAGGCCAAGCCAAAACCTGTTCTTTCAGAGTACTTAAAGTATAACTAAAGGCATAACTTTGTTTTTAGTTCTGGATAGAATGGATAGGGATTAGAATGCTTATCAGTATTTAATGCTGTCTGTGCCCCTGTTAAAGAGATTCACCCTCTCTATTTGTCCAGTTTACCATTATCATTGAAAGTAAAAGAAAATGCCACTTTTTGGGTTGTTCCTAGAAAAGTAATAAAGGGGAAATCTTCCAAAGGGGACACTAGTTCTGATGACCTGGGGGTCCCCAAAAAATTCCCTTAATTTTCAGAGATTTTCTTTTACTTTCTATTTGGCTATGGGACAATGAAATTAAATGAAATCTCTGCAATGGGACACAGATGGTGAAAAGAAATCTGACACGGGTTATAATCCTACTTGCTCTATCCAAAACCTACAGTTCTGCTTTAACTACTTAAGAACCGCCCCATAGCAGATATACTGCTACAGGGCAGCTCTGCTGCACAAAATCACGTAAAAATACGTAATTTAGCATTCTCGGGTAGAGGGCACGCATGCTCCAACCTTCCTGCGCCACTATTGGCTGCTGAAAATGTCAATCACTGGATCCCAGCCGGCGACTACCGGAAGGGACTGTCATCAGCAGGGCTGACAGGGAAACAACAGGGTAAATAACACAGGTCTCCCAAGTAAAACACAACACAGCACACATAGTAAAACACACACAGCAAACTGTTAACCCTTTGATCGCCCCAGATGTTAACCCCTTCCTTCCCAGTGTCATTAGTACAGTGTCAGTGCTTTTTATTAGCACTGATCACTGTATTAGTGTCACTGGGGATGTCAGTAGCAGTTAGTCAGTTCCCACCAAGTGGCAGAATGCCTGCCGCAATCCCGCTATATGTCGATCGCCGCCATTACTAGCATAAAAAAAATAAAAATTCCAGTATATATACCGCCATTTGTAGATGCTATAACTTTCCCGTAAACCAATATACACTTATCTGGATTTTTTTTTTAGCAAAGACATGTAGCAGAATACATTTGGCCTAAATTTATTAAGAAACATTTTTTTTTTACTTTATTGGAGGTTTTCTAGCAAAACACACACACACACACACACACACACACACACACACACACACACACACATATATTTCAGGTACTTATATAGCGCTGTGAATTTACGCAGTGGTTTACACATATATATAGTCCCTAACCTTCAGGGGGCATACAATCTAAGGTCCCTAACTCACATTCATACATACACATATTAGGGCCAATTTAGACAGGATCCAATTAACCTACCAGCAGGTCTTTGGAGTTTGGGAGCACAGGGAGAACATGCAAACTCCATGCAGGAGGCGCCATGGTCAGGAATCAAACCCATGACCCATTTACTGCAAGGCAGATGTGCTAACCACTAAGCCACTGTGCAGCCCCAATATATACAGTTGCAAGAAAAAGTATGTGAACCCCTTGGGATTACGTGGAGTTTTGCATGAATTGGGCATAAAATGTGCTCTGAACGTCATCTAAGTCACAACAATAGAAGAACACAGTCTGCTGAACATAATACTACACAAACATTAGATGTTCCCATGGTTTAATTGCACATAACATGTAAACATTCACAGTGCAGGGAGGAAAAAGTATGTGAGGCCCTAGCTTAATGACTTCTCCCAGAGCTAATTGGAGCCAGGAGTGAGCCAACCTTGACTCCAATCAGTGTGATGATATTGGATGTGTTGCTGACAGCTGTCCTGCCCTTAAAAAACACACACCTGTTTTGGGTTTACTGGTTTCAAGAAGCACTCTCTGATGTGAACCATGCCTCGCAGAAAAGAGCTCTCAGAAGACCTATGATCAAGAATTGTTGACTTGCATGAAGCTGGAAAGGGTTACAAAAGTATCTCCAAAAGCCTTGATGTTCATGTGTCCACAGTAAGACAGACTGTCTACAAATGGAGAAAGTTTAGCACTGTTGCTACTCTCCCTAGGCATGGTCGTCCTGTAAAAATGACTGCAAGAGCACAGCGCAGAATGCTGCATGAGGTAAAGAAGAATCCCAGAGTGTCAGCTAAAGACCTACAGAAATCTCTGGCACATGCTAACATTTTTGTTGACACATCTACAATAAGGAAAACATTAAACAAGAATGGAGTACATGGGAGGACACCACGGAGGAAGCCATTGCTGTCCAAAAAGAATATTGTAGCACGTTTGAAGTTTGCAAAAGAGCACCTGGATGTTCCACAGCACTACTGGCAAAATATACTGTGGACAGATGAAACCAAGATTGAGTTGTTTGGGAAGAACACACAACACTATGTGAGGAGAAAAAAAGGCACAGCACACCAACATCAAAACCTCATCCACACTGTAAAACATGGCGGAGGGAGCATCATGGTTTGGGGCTGCTTTGCTGCCTCAGGGCCTGGACGGATTGTTGTCATTGATGGGAAAATGAATTCCAGAGTTTATCAAGACATTTTGCAGGAAAACGTACGACCATCTGTCCGCCAACTGAAGCTCCGCAGAGGATGGGTGATGCAACAGGACAATGACCCAAAGCATACAAGTAATTCTTCAAAACAATGGCTGCCACAGCACAGAATACGCCTTCTGGAGTGGCCCAGTCAGAGTCCTGACCTCAACCCGATTGAAATGCTGTGGCATGACCTTAAGAGAGCGATTCACACCAGACATCCCAAGAATATTTCTACACTGAAACAATTTTGTGAAGAGGAGTGGTCCAAAATTACTCCAGATCGTTGTGCAGGTCTGATCTGCAACTACAGGAAACGTTTGGTTGAGGTTATTCCTGCCAAAGGAGGGTCAATCAGTTATTAAATCAAAGGTTCACATACTTTTTCCTCCCTGCACTGTGAATGTTTACATGTTATGTGCAATTAAACCATGGCAACATCTAATGTTTGTGTAGTATTATGTTCAGCAGACTGTGTTCTTCTATTGTTGTGACTTAGATGACGTTCAGAGCACATTTTATGCCCAATTCATGCAAAACTCCACAAAATCCCAAGGGGTTCACATACTTTTTCTTGCAACTGTATATACACACATACATACACACATACACACACACACGTGATTTTGCACAGCCCTGGAGCAGCAGTTCTACTGTATGTCGGCAGGCAAGCGGTTAAAGGGAGAGGGTAAAATTAAAAACAGCTATATAAAGGGTAGGCAAGGGAAGCAGAAGAAAAAGAAGTCCCTCTAAGTTCACAGCAAAAACAGGTTCAGGGATGTGATAGCCATACTATACCAGCCTAAATATCTAAAAATGCAGCGCTGAAAATATGAATAATAATCACTAGAAAAGCTACAATTTCTGGGGAAATTGTGTAAAGTGTTCTTGCCTCCACCAGTAGTCTACAACTGGAGTGGCCGGAGCAAACAAATGGTCATATTGTGAAAACTATCAGGACTATGGCTTAGCCGTGGACATTTTTAGTGGCAGCAGGGATAGCTGAACGTTTTGATATAAGATTTGTGTAGGTGGGCTTGAAAATGAGGGAGTGATGGCAGTTTAGAAATCATGTCCTGATTTTTCAGCGCACACTCTAGCTTTTGTCAGCTCCCACTCTAGTTTTGAACATTCCACCATTCATTCCTATGGGACCAATTTCACCACAAAAATGCCGATATTTGTGAACCAATCGGCAAAACGTTCCACTAAGTAATAGCACACCAATCGGGAACAATCCCCACATTTCGGTATATTACTGTCTATGTAGTGTAAAAACTGTGGGAGGAGTTAGGGTGGTAAATTTGGCTATAATAAAAACAATATATATATGAAATAACAGTAAGTGGTCTTGCCATGCAAGAACACTTAATAATATGAATAATAAAGTGATAAGTGATATATAAAGCGCAAAGGTTGTGTGCTACAAGGTGAAATCAATGTGATGTCTTGTTCAAGATGGTATAAAATAAGGTGACAATAGCGTATTATCACATAAAGACAAGTTATGTAGCATAAATGCACAATTTAAACGCATATAAGTCCACAGCAAAAAAGCTGAGACATTCACATGGCGTATCAATACTCCAGAATCTGGGGGGTACCAATCTCTCTTATTAAACTTGTGTAGACAATAATAAGGTGCTCGTGACATCCGTGGTATGGGAAAAGAGGTGTGCTTGCACTCACCAGACGCACAATAATATTGCGCATGTAATAATCAAAAGTAACCAGTGGTCATCTGGGAACTGAAGGGGATGAGGCACTCCGATGTTGCTTGATACACCCAGGGCTGGACTCCAGACCTCTCAGAAGAAGCCTCTCAGCTAACAGGGACTGCTCCTTGGTTTCACTTACACCCAGGCATCAGGTAGGTACAGCATCAGAGGAAAATCCACCTTAAATAGCATCCACGGATGTCACAAGCACCTTATTATTGTCTACACAAGTTTAATAAGAGAGATCGGTACTGGAGTACACTTAAGACTCTGGTTTCACAAAGACAAAAGGAAAAAAAAGGCGAAACATGTCCCTAAAAAACTAAGTAGTAACAAGATCCCTACAGAGAAGGACAGGGCTTGAACTGGATCAAGCATTGAAATGAGTGCTTTGCAACCTAAGGGAAAAAAACTCTACTGTGGAAAGGCACGTGTGGTTAAATGAGATACACACTTAGCGATAGATTTCTACCAGAAAATAGAGATCCTAGGGTGCGGGGACCACAAGTAATTCTGTAAAAAAAAAAAAAAAAAAAAAAACAACACAGCGGGGTGCAGTAATGCCAGTAAAGGGAGTAACAAACAGCTGAATTTAAAACATCTGAGTGAAGCTACAGGAGAAAACCTGGGCATGAAAAAAGTCAGGATACAAGGGAATTATTATCCAGCCTCCCACAAGGAAAAAGGAGTGTACCTTCATGTTGAGCAAATGATACAGAAGATTTTTGACCTCAAGATCTGCTGCTTTAGTGGGAAGCAGACTGAACTTTTACAAGCTATTAAGAAGCAGATGAAAATAGGGGTTCTTTTAGCCCACCTACAAACTTTCAGTACCAAGGTAGCTGTACACTCTGACCAACAGAGGTATCAGGACTGACATTGCCAAGGAAGGAACTGAAGAGATGTTTACTCTTAAAGGGTGAGTAGATTAAATGTTCTTTTAGAGAACCCTGTGCCAGGCACAAAATTTTACAGCACCTTATCTTTGCAGCTGTACATCAGTGCTGCAGACCTCTGTTCCAGAAGTTCCATGGTATGTGGGTTTGATCTTGAGCAGCTTTTTAAGAGCATTAATTCACTCCGACATGGATGCATAAAACTGAATTACCACCAATAAGTTTCAGACAGTTACACTGAGACTATAGAATAGACTGATAATCAGTGAAATCCTTTAAAGGTAAGAACAAAAAGCTGTTTAGTGGCATGTTCACTAAGGTGGAATAATGGAGCATCCACAGTGGGCAGAAATCACTCATCAAATTCCCTTTCAAGGCTCCTTCATATTGGCAGGAGGGAACTATTACTTTACATGTTGTCATCAGTCCTCATTAAGGAAGGTTTTACAAACATGGAGTAATAGGAAGGTCTTTTTAGTCATAGCTCTCAAATACAATGCCTGGAACAGCATCTACTCCTACCTGCAGGGTAGAACACACTGCATTAGAAAATCAAAAATTCCTTGTATGGCTGAGTCATATGGGGCTTGCTGAGATGCATGCTCTTAAGCAGAAGGCTGTAAAAGTTCTTACTTGGAATCAGAGATAGCAATGAGGCACACTTAAACCGGTAATGAATCCAAAAGCAAACATTTATTATACAGCTCTAAAACTGGAAAGCACTCTGCAACTAGCACAGTACACTAAAGTTTGGAAAGTGTCATAACCAAAGGCTAGGATCCAAAGGTTACATTTCAGACACTTTCCATGCGTCGCTAGTGGCTTCCTCAACAGAAATGGAGAAAAAGGAATCCAATTTCCCAGGACATTAGCAAAAATTAAATAAATAAATGCATTGAGAGGGTTATACAGGGCCTGGCTTAATGTAGGAAGCAGTATAAACCACATGTCCAAACGTTACTACTATGCTGTGAGTGACCCTCAATCGGTGGTAAACGATAGATATATATATATATATATATATATATATATATATATATGAGAAACTCTGGCCACCAGTTCTCTGATGTTGCAACTTGGGGAGTGACTTGATGAGCTGCCATTTTGGAAGCAACAACTGCCTTACCTTGGCAACATGCATCAAAGGAAATGTATATTCGGGTTGAGAATAACTGCCCTATTCAGTATGTGGTATGTGGAGTGAAATTTACCCCCAGGAACCCTGCCAAAGTTCCAATGGGCATTACGGAGTTGACATACATTATTAATCATCTGATTCATTCAGAATCCTAACCAAACTTGGGGTCCAGGATACCACCGCCCTAGGGAGGCAACTCTCCTGAACTATACAATATTTATTTTTTTCTCCAATTACATAGAATATTTGACAACTTGAAAGTAATGTACTCTAGGGGTCCCAAACTAAGGCCTGTATGTATGTACGTAGGTCTGTCTGTCTTTCTCCTTGCAAGATGGTGTATTCCAGCACCCAGTGACTTATTACAGACATTTTCAGGAAGATTGGATTGCCAGATGAATAGTCTATAATCAGGTGTGAACTACCTCTATCTATAAAAACCAAGTGTAACAACTGCAACAAATAAGCCAATGGAATCCCACGCACTTGCCACTATGTACGTCAACAGAGTTGATTGTTGAACAAAAGAGTAAAAGTCCCAGAAAAACAGCCCATGGAGCCTAGGGAATGTGCATGATGTAAACTTCAACACAAGGGCATACACCAACAATAATCCATTTGCAAATTGCATTGAGTACTATGGAGGGTACATCAATGGCATCTTGGTAATTTGGAATTGTAGTATGGAGATAGTGGGTCCCTTCTTGGTATATTGCAACAGTTTGGGTCTACTTTTCACCCATATAGTAGATTCCATAAAGTTAGTGTTCCTTGATCTTGAATTAACACGAGGCAACTCCTACTCACATTACCAAAGTTGCTACCATCCCTCCTATTGTAATAACACTCCAATGGGACAATTTAATAGACTTAGGAGAAACCGTACCAAGACTGAAAATTATGTGAAACAAAATTTGTTTCTTTTTAACAAATTTAGAGACAATGGGTATCCACAAGACCTAGTAGAAGAAGCAATTAACAGATACCCGTCAGAAGGGTCTAAGGATAAAAATGACAGGGAACAGGTTAAAAATAGTATGATTAATCACTTGTAGCTATTGAGCTATAAATAGAATAATCTGGAAATATTGGTACATTTTAATATTGGAGCCAAAATTGGGCATTTTGCCCAAGACTTCGGAGGTTACTTTCAGGAAGGCCCGTAGCCTCAAAAAACGTAGTTGCCCCAGTAAGCTACAGGGTACCAAGAGGAATAGATCTATTGATATACAGTTGTGTTCAAAATAATAGCAGTGTGTTGAAAAAAGTGAATAAAGCTCAAAATCCTTCTAATAGCTTTTATTTCCATACACACAAATGCATTGGGAACACTACACATTCTATTCCAAATCAAAACATGAAGAAAAATAGATCAAATTTGTGTTGTTCCTCTAAAAAAATTGAAGAAAAGTGAATATTAGACTGTTCAAAAAAATTGTGTTTGTATTCTTCTTTACAAACTCAAACATTCACTATATAAACTGAAAAAGGTTTGAAGATTTTGCTTTCCTTTGAATCACTTAATACTTAGTTGTATAACCACTGTTTCTGAGAACTGCTGCACATCTGTGTTGCATGGAGTCCACCAACTTCTGCCACCTGTGAACAGGTATTCCAGCCCAGCATGATTGGACTACATTCCATAGTTCTTCTCTATTTCTTGGTTTTGTCTCAGAAACTGCATTTTTTATGTCACCCCACATGTTTTCTATTGGATTAAGATCCGGGGATTGGGCTGACCACTCCATAACGTCAATCTTGTTGGTCTGGAACCAAGATGTTGCACGTTTACTAGTGTGTTTGGGGTCGTTGTCTTGTTGGAACACCCATTTCAAGGGCATTTCCTCTTCAGCATAAGGCAGCATGACCTCTTCAAGTATTCTGATGTATTCAAACTGATCCATGATCCCTGGTATGCGATAAATAGGCCCAACACCGTAGTATGAGAAACATCCCAATATCATGATGCTTGCGCAACCATGCTTCACTGTCTTCACAGTGGACTCAATTGAGTTTAGTAAAATGGGAGTAAACTACAGAAATCTGAGTCTGCTGTGCGGCTTTCATTCATTTTAACGGAATACAAAATGCACTGGACCATAGAAAAAGTAGTGCCAGCACTACTTTTTAACCGCTTAAAGACAGTCTTATAGCAGATATACTGCTACAGGGTAGCACCTGTGCACAGAATCACGTATATATACGTGATTTCGCATTTCTGGGTAGGAGACGTGCGCCCTACCCACGCCACCATTCGCGATCGCGGATGTTAATCACCGGGTCCCAGCCAGTAATTACTTGCCGGCGCCTGGTGATTACCGAGCATCTCCGACGGGGAGGAAGATAGTTTTGTTTAGCACTGATCACTGTATTGGTGTCCCTGGGGTGTCAGTGACACCAAGTTAGTTCCCCCCGTGTCAGAATGTCTGCCGCAGTCTCGCTAAAAGTTGCTGCTTGCTGCCATTACTAGTAGAAAAAAAAATCCCATTATCTATATCGCCATTTGTAAACGCTATAACTTTCATGCAAACCAAATAACATGTATTGGGATTTTTTTTTTTTTTTAGCAGAATACATTTTTTTTATTTTTTTGCTGGACATGTTTAATAGCAAAAAGTCCAAAATAGTTATTTTTTTCCTCAAAATTGTCACTCTTTTCTTATAGCGCAAAAAATAAAAACCGCACAGGCGATCAAATACCGGTGAAAGAAGGCTCAATTCATGGGGAAAAAGAAGGACATCAATTTTGATTGGGTGCAGCAGTGCATGACCACGCAATTGCCAGTTAATGTAACGCAGCACCGTAACGCAAAAAATGGCCTGGTTATGAAGGGGGGTAAATCCTCAGGAGGGCAAGTGGTTAAAGAAGCACTGCATACAATTGGGTGCCCACAAACACACTGCTTCTGTAATCTGCATTTGGGGTGCCATCAACAATACACTGGCACCTGCTTGCAGACTGCAATGGCAGTGCTTGCAGGACAAGCACACTGAGCGTGCCTTTCCCGCATAGCAATTTGATGTTAACAAGTCCTTGGACCAGGGGTACTGAAGTAAAATTCGTAGAGTTCTGATCAGTAAAATTTTCTTCCAGCAGAAGTCTGAATTGTATGTTTGTCCAATGACCCAGGTCCTTCACATCACAACCCCCTCTCCTCTTACATCACTGTCCTCAGTTCCTTCACAGTAATGCTCTGAACCCACCCCCCCCCCATCACATTACCACCCCCACAGCACTGTCCCCCACAACAGTGTCCTCTGCACCTCTCACATCACTTTAGCCCCACAGTAGTGTCCTCTGCCCCTCTCCCCACCATTACCCCATCAACAGCAGTGCCTCTCCACAGCAGTGCTCTCTGCTCCTTTACATCACATCTTCCCCACAACACACGGTAGGGCTGTATGTCCCTTTACATGACCCCCTCCCCCACGAAGGCTCTCTGATCCTTTATATCACCACACACACACACCTCTCCCATCCCCCATACACACATAGTGCTGATGTTAGTCAATCTCAGATCTGATAAAGTCCATGGCCGCAGGTTCATTTCTAGCCTGCAGTGCCAACTGTCTGATTTCCAGGCAGAGTCTTTGCCAGGTTTATAAGTTTTGCCCTTACTCATGGTGGAAATGATGGTCCAGTTCTGTTCAGATTCTTCATATGTTCATGTCAGTAAGTCTGACAAGAAACAAATTGCCAGTGTGCGTTGTGGCAGAATGGCTAAGAGGCTGCCTGACAGCAGTCTGTCTGTCCCTGGGTAGCCCTCTCCCCGATGGATGCCTGGGGCTATTGTACCCTTGGCCATACCCTCTGAACACCATTGGTGTTTAAATAGTTTTTTTAAATGGAAACTGAGAAAGTTTTCAAACCTAACAAAGCACACCTCCATACACTCACAATGTGACAGGAATTAAACTTGATGGGCACAGGAGTTAACCCAAAGCAACCAGAAAGTAATACCAAGATACAGAGCATAGCCCACAATGCGGAGACACAAACACAAGACCATCTGTAACTTTACCTTTCTTATTTTTAGGCTCTGTAGTCACCACACTTAGGCTCATGCTACCAGGTGGTGTGTCTGGTCCAGGCAGGCGTGATACAACCACAGAACGGAAAATACTGCGCAGAGTGTTTTTCCCTCCTCCCTCTCTCTCTTTTCTCCGATCACAAGTTAGCCAGTAATCAACCTGCAATCCTAAAGCATCTGGTGTGGTCCTGTATAGACAAAAATAAAAATGGTCATATAGCGGAAATGTTTTAAATAATGGTAATTTTCATATCCGAGTGTTGCTTTCACCTGACCAGTTTCCTTACCAGGTAAGTCCTATTTTTAGCAGTTTTATTTCAAACAAAACATTTACAGCACTGGTTCAAACATCCAATAGTCAACTTGTGGTGTGCCACTATTCTTTGACAAGTCAAGTTCCACTCCAACAGGTTACAAACATTCCAAATTCTTATATCCAATCATAATATGATACCTCCCAGAGGAAACAAATACTATAACCAGGGAAAAGCTATGTGAACAGGCCCCCAAATGCAAACACAGGAGAATTATCTGGAATCCAATAATAAAATAACACACTCCTCTTAGAAAAAGTCCATCTCTAACCAATTTAAAAGTGGCTAGGCCAGACATGTCGATCTATTGTCCCCAGATTTTTTGACCAGGCGGGTCTCTGAACAGTTATTATTTCTGACATGCTGGTTTCAAGCAGTCTATCAAAATATATAAGTTCTGACCAAGGGATAAGGATTCATATAAGTTAAAGTTTTTTTCCCCTATTTTTGATAGAGGTTAGGGAGAGTTATAACCCGCCAGGTTTTATTTTTTGCCTATATGAGAGATTTCCCTTCACTTCCTGTTCCATAGCCAAAATGGGAAGCGAGAGGAAATCACACCAAAGTGAGGGAATCCAGGATTATCACCATTGGATGATTTCCCCTTTATTACTGTTCGGATGTCAACCCAAAATTTGTTGTTTTCTTTTACTTTCACATTCAATGATAATGAGAAACAAGACAAAACTCCCCAGCAGAGACACAGTCAACAATAAAAACTGACAGGTGTTCTAATCCCTCTCTACTCTAGCCAAAACCAAAAATGTTTTGCCTTTAGTTACACCTTTAAATTTTAGCATGAAAACATAAATCACACAGGAGGTAGCAGCATTCTTGTGTAATTGTGAAGTGTTTTAAAATAATTTTTTTCTTGGACAAAATGCAGATAGACTGAAACCTTTATTTGAATTTTATGCCTGCATCTGTAATCATTGAAGACATAATTCCTCACTTTACGTGTGGTCACTGAGACAAGGAAATTAACAACAGAAGTTAGACTTTTAGAGAGAAAGGGAGATGAAAGTCCCTTGTGTTGTACTTTTAGACAAAGCAATCCCATAGAGAGCAGTCATTCCTTTGACTAATTAACTGAGGTGTGTAAATCTGAACTTGAGCTGTTGAGCTATGCATACAAATATTCAGTTTAGAGAGGGGCAAACAGAAGTGCTAGGACCTTTATGAACACTCTGCGAGACAAAGATAGGCAAAAAGGCAGTGCGACAAACTGGAACTGTGTGCCACTGTGAAGCATAGAAAGTGCTGATAAGCGGGAACATACAGTAGGCATCTTGTATGTTCACAGATGCCATGTATCAGATAGGTAATTACTGACCCTGCAGGTGCTATGCAAAATTTTGTACATTGAAGTAATCTATTGAGGACTATTTTGTCCAGAATAGGACAAATAGCCCAACTGGGTTTTGGTACTGTAAACAGGTTTGTGTAGAATCCTTTAAAACTGTATTGTTGCGGTACTGGCAAAACTACTCCCTGGAACAAGAGATGACTCAGAGCATTGTACAAATCTAAGGGCTCGTTCACACTTGACTGTTTTACCAACGCTTGCCAAATGCCCCTATAGCATTTGACAAGCATTGGTCCGGCGTTTGCGGAGCGGTTTTTAATGCTCCGCAAACGGACCGGTTTAGCGGTGGATGCTAGGATTTTGTCGAGCATTTAAAAAGCCCCACAAACACCTATAATGAAGTTTAAATGGTGTTACCGCTCCGCAAACGCCCCGCAACCGCACTGGCCGGGCGTTTGCGGAGCGGCACCATAAACTAGAATAGGAGGCTTTCACGCCTCCTGACTCGACCAGGGGTGTCCGTTTTACCGCGACGCTAACGCTCCCGTTAGAACAGCACCATGTGCTGCAATGTGCAGAATTGTCCGAGGCGTTTGGGAAGCGGTAAAAACGCTTCCCAAACGGCTCTCTGCCGCCTGCACACAATGCTAGTGTGAACGTAGCCTGTCTTTGGGGAGCTTTTGTTTGATCTGAAATAATATAGTGATGAAGGGGGAGAGTTTTGCATCCTAATTTGTACCTCTTTGAAACTAGCAAATGAACAAACAGGTGTGAGACATCTGTGATCCAGAGAGTGACAAACAAGAACAGACATCACCCCTTGTGAAAATGGCTTTGGGGGGGGGGCGTGGCCGGCTGCCGACGGGGATAGCCGCTTAGTGCAGGAGCTCCGGGACCCGCCCGCAATCACCGCGGCTCCCAGTGACAAGGGACAGGGTAGTGTGACCCTTCCTCACCTGGCACTTGCCCGAACAGTGTGGAAACCGATCCCCGCGTATGGGGAAAAGAAAGATCAAAGAGGGGCCCCGCAAACTAACGGAGTTCTTTACTCCAGCGGGCGGCCCCTCCTCCTCCCAAGATGGAGCCGGTCCCAGCACCTCTCCTTCCCTACAGCCATATATGACAGAGGAGAGTCCTCGTTCCCACTCTCAGCAGTCTCAGCCTCCTAGCCCTGTACAACCTGCAGGAACTACACATGCCAGCAGCCCTCAAAAGCAAAACAAAAGCAAAAAAGCGCTGCTCTTCTGATCCACAGCTGCCTGGTGGGCACATTAATGATTCCTTTTCTCATAATCATACCAGTGCGTTAGTTGAGCATTTGGAAGATTACCCTACTGAAAATCTGCCTCTGACCGCTTCTGTTATGAAAGATATGCTTGTCACTCTTAAAGGTTTTTTACACAACGACATGATGAGTTTTGTGACATGGGTGAATGCAGAGGTTGAGAATCTAGGAGAGCGGGTCAATCATGTGGAAACTAAAATGGGAGATTTTGCGACTGCCCACAACGAACTAGTGGATGCGCACAATGACGCGGAAGAGGAATTGAAGGCGCTAAAATCAAAAATGGCAGATCTGGAAGATTGCTCACGTAGAAATAATATTAAATTCAGGGGGGTGAGAGAAACAGTTCCCTCCGCAGATCTTAGAAGATATATTCAGCAATTGATTACAGCTTTATTGCCGAGTCTGTCTGAAAGGGATGTGATTGTGGATAGAGCGCACAGACTGCCGAAAACTTCCTTTCTTCCTGACCATGTCCCCAGGGACGTCATTGCCAGATTTCACTTCTACTATGTGAAGGAGTCACTGATAGCCTTTGCGAGAACGCATAATCCATTACCGGCACCATATAACGGAATATTGCGGTTCGCTGACCTCTCCCAGTATACCATTCTTGCCCGTAAAAAATTGCTCTCCTTTACAAAATTGCTCCGTAATAACAACATAGAATATCAGTGGGGTTTCCCCACTAAATTGTTGATTACAAAGGATAACCGTTTACTGTCACCTCAGAAGAAGAATTTTAGCTTGTGAAGAAATGGGGGATTATACCTGCAGAAGGAGACATGCCGTCCGCTAAATCATCCCCTAGGAAAGTTTCCTCTGATTGGGACAAAGTGGCGGATTTGCTTTGCTTGGGTCGAGGAAGAGTTCCTCCTCTAGTCCAGTACCGTGTTCCGTTGGCGGGCACGTCTGCTCGCGGGTCCTGGAATTTACCCCCCAACCTGTTGAAGTGATTCGGTTCACCTGCCCTTTCTTAATGTGTGTTCTTTAATTTGTTTTTCCCCAATTTTCTCTCCTTTCTAATTATTTCTGATTTTTCTAACAGAGTATCAGCATCTGCTTTATCTCAGGAACTCTTATGGGACACTGAACTGTCTCTGATGATGGGGTTGTCTGTGCATCTGCTCCAGGGAGAGCTGGTTATTGTGAGTGGTTTTATACATGCCGACATTGCTGTGCTGTTTTTGGTAAGCCCGAGCTACACTCGGGCTTACCATGCGGCGTTGCTCAGGAAGTCCCTGCAGCACTTACCTTGTCCTTCGCTCCCGCGATGTGTCCCCTGCAGCGTCCCCGGCCATCTCCTCCGGCCGATGCCGGCATCCAGCTTCCGTGTTCCGGTCCCTGTGAAGTCGGGACGTACGGGCGCCGGAACGGCAGCAAATTTGAAATTTTTTAAAAATTTCATTTTTGCTGTCATTGCTGTTTCAATGCATTTCACATATATTTTGTCCCTACTGCTTTGTCCTGTGCCCTGCCTGCATTTTGACTGTTCTAGAAACTTAGAGAAGTCCATGGCGTCCAAAAAGCATCCCATTACATCAAAAGCAGTTTTAGACCAGCTAGAGAACAGCGATAGTAAATCAGAACCACTTTCAGAATTGAGTGATAATGATTTGTGGGGAAATTCGTCATCAGACACTGAAAACAATTTTGCGACTTTGCTCAGCGATGTGCGAATTTGCCTCTGTATTTCAAATTTCAGTGTTTTTGGTTTGATTACATTATTGAATTAAATTTATTATTATATTATTTTTTATGATTATTAAATTATAATTTATGATTTCGTGTTTCAAGTTTTATCATATCCGGAATGTTTACTAGACTCTTGTTCGTACAGATTTCAGTGAGTTATTCCTAAAAATTACAGCCTACAATAAAAAACTACATAATTCCATGCATAAAAATGGTACCGCTTTCAGCACAAAAAAAATCGGACAGAATCATACCGCCGAGGAGGTTAACCACTAGCCTACAAGGGACTTATACCCCCTCCCTGCCCAGGCCAATTTCCAGCTTTCAGCGCTGTCGCAGTTGGAATGAAAATTTTTATAATTTTTTTGTTACAGATAGAGCTTTATTTTGGTGGTATTTAATCACCTCTGGGTTTTTTATTTTTTCCTAAACCAAAAACCACAGAAAATTTTGAAAAAAAATGTTTCTTAGTTTTTGTTATAAAATTTTGTAAATAAGTGATTTTTCTCCTTCACTGATGTGCGCTGAGGGTGCACTGATGGGCACTGATAGGTGGCACTGATGAGGAGGCACTGGTAGGTGGCACTGATGTGTATTGACAGGCATCACTGATTGGCACTGAAAGGCAGCATTGATACATGGCACTGATAGGCAGCACTGATAGGGGGCACTGACTGGCAGCACTGATTGGCATTGATAGGTAGCACTGACTGGCACTGATGGGTGACACTGAAAGGAAGCTCAGATGGGCACTGATATGTGGCATTGATGTGCACTGGCACAAGGCACTGACATAAGGCACTGATGGACACTGACAGGTGGCACTGCTGGGGCTACACTGATCAGCAGGGCACACTGATCATCAGTGCCCTGATGATCAGTGTACATGTCCCCTCTGCAGACAGCCAATTACCGGCTCTCAGCGTTACAGCTCGAGGGGAGAGAAATGCCGATAACCGGCATTTCCCTGTTTACATGCGATCAGCTGTGATTGGACAGAGCTGATCACATGACCGAGCTGACATCCTCGCCTCTTTCCGTGATCGGTGATCCGCTGTGTCCGAAGGCACTCGCTGAGGGTACGGTGTTCGATGGCGTCGACCGTTCAGGAGTCCAATCTCTGTGATCCTTGGAGGTGTCTCCATGATTCAGAGAGACTTCACATACTACTCGTCCCCGCACAAATCCTACTCGAGAATCGATTTCCTGACCGAATTACAACTTCTTCAGAATGTGACCAAAGCAACCATCCATCCTATGATGTGGTCAGACCACACGCCCATATCCCTCAGCATTAAAGAGAATTAAAAGTTTTCACCAGTATTCCTGTGGCGCAATGATACTTCTATGTTCCTTAAACCGAGTAGTTGCTCACATATTTCTAAATCATTGCAGGAGTATTTTACTATGAATGCATACTCAGAAACTGATATATTTAACGTGTGGTGTGCACATAAGGCTGTTTGCCGAGGTGTACTACTCCAGTTAGCTTCCAGGGAGAAAAAACATAGACAGAGTGCTATGGTTGACATCCTATCTAAGATCGCTTGTTTAGAATCCCAAACACAAACAGAGTTTGTCTGATAAGGTATTACAGGATTTACATTCTCATTGATTAGCTCTTTGGGAACTTCTTAGTCCAGCATGAAAAATACCTTAGAAGGGCCAAAACTAATTACTACACCCAGGATAATAAGGCCAGTAGATTACTGGCCTCCCACATCAACACTAAACAGGCAAAAGCCAAAATCCCTTCACTTATAGATCCCATATCGCTGAAAAAGGTCTTCCATCCTAACAAAATTGCGGAGGCATTTTGGGCCTACTACGCTCAACTGTATAATCTCCAAGATGATCCCAACATGCATCAGCCTACCCCTGCTCTTATTAAGAATTTTTTTTGAGGGTCTCTCTCTGCCTCGACTGGATCAGTCTAATTTGGAAATTTTGAACCAATCTATAATCAGATTATGGAGGTGAGAGCCGCCATTAAAGTGTTACCAAAGGGGAAATCGCCTGGGACGGACGGATTCACGGCAGAATACTATAAGGAATTTCAAGACATTTTATTGCCCCACCTTAAAAAAGTGTTCCTGGAGGCAGCCGGTACGGCGGTCTTTCCCCCGGAGATGTTGAAAGCAATTATAGTTACTTTACCCAAACCAGGCAAATCCCCAGATTGTCCTCAAAACTTTCGCCCCATATCTTTAATACAGATCTTAAACTCTTTGCTAAAATCATTGCCACTAGATTGGAGAAGAGAAGGAGTTACCGTTAACAATCAGATCAAGTAGGTTTCGTTAAAGGCAGGCAGGCAGCAGATTTCACACGTAGAGTGCTTAATCTGTTACGGATTGCTGAACTCCGTAACTCGCAGACTGTATTTCTGGCTTTGGATGCAGAAAAGGCATTCAACAGAGTTCATTGGCAATACCTCGACTCTACTCTTGGCAACTTTGGTTTGCATGGATACATTAGATCAGCTATTACAGCGCTATATACTGTGCCCACAGTGCAAGTTTTCACATCCAATGCTTTATCGGAACCTTTTTCAATTACAAATGGGACTAGACAGGGATGTTCTCTTTCTTCTATCATTTTGTCATTGGTGATGGAACCCTTGGCGACCTCAATTAGACTGAATCCCTTGATTTCTGGTATAACGACTGCACATATGTCCCACAAGATCGGTCTATTTGCGGATGATGTCATTCTTACCGTAACGGACCCTTTGACTTCCCAGACAGCAATGTCCTCTACCCTGGATACGTTTAGCATGGTCTCTTACTATAAACACAATATTACTAAATCTTGTGTGCTTCCTAAAGGTATTTCAAAGAAATTTTTGCAGAGCCTTAAAGATAAGTTCCCGTACAGCTGGTATACTAAAAGTCTAGACTACTTGGGCATTCGTGTGTCCTTTCCCTCTTCCAACGTGTTTAAAGATAATTACGAGTCATTGTTTCAGGCACTGTTGAAGGAGTTGTTGGCAATTGGAAAAACTGAACTCTCCTGGTTGGGTAGATTATTGGTCTTTAAGATGTTGATCCTGCCTAAACGTTTATATTTTTTTCAGGACGATTCCAATCCTCATTCCACATTCCTACTTTAATAAATTGGATATAGCATTGAAAAAATATCTTTGGAAAAAGGGAGGAAACCTAGAATTCCATTCTCATCTCTCGTGTAAACATAAATCTAAGGGGGGTGTAGATCTCCCTGTAATATCCAACTATTATTACGCGGCATTACTGTACCAACTCCAACATTGGTTCAACCACTCGGATAAGTTATGGATACAAATAGAGAGGAGTACAGTCCTGGCTCAAGACCTCCAGGCATTAATACTAGCAAACATTATCTCTCCAAAGTTAATACGTACCTATCTTCCTTCGATCTTGGCTACCTTGGGTGCCTGGCTAATAGGTTTATCTAAATCTACTCTCGCTATCCCTAAAATACGGCTGGACATTCCACTGGCAACTTATGACCATATCATTCCCAATCTTAATACGAAGCCTTTGCGAGATGCGGGCTTTTTCAATTACTCGGATATCCCTACTATGTCCCCCAGGGAAAGCCTTTATCCATACCTTCAAATCTAGGCTTATCTTGCTGCCACTCCCAATGCATGGGTGGAGGTGGACTCAAAGATCTGGCAAGCTTTGACAAACCCGTTGGGACTGAAAAAGGGTATATCGTGGTTCTACAGATTTTTGCAAGATGATCCAGATCACGCTGTATTAACATATGTGGAAAAATGGGAACGGGATCTGAATAGATCTTTCACTCCAGAGGAGTGGCGGGCAGCTTGGTCCTGTAATATAAGCCTTTCGAAGTGTACTAATCATTGGGATAGCTCCCTCAAAATCCTACACCGCAGTTATATTACCCCATTTAAACTTTCAAAAATGTATTCTGATGCATCTTCTTCATGTTGGAGGAATTGTGGTGGTATTGGAACTTTACTACATGTATTGTGGGATTGTAGGTGCATCTGGAGTTTTGCAAAGATGTGTTTCATTTGATCTCTCGAGTGCCCAAAGTATATACGAATCCCAATCCCCATTTGGCGTTATTAAATCTTACGTTGAATTTATTTCCAGTCCAATCCCGCACAGTGGTCGCTCACATTCTAATTGCTGCACGATTAACTCTTACCAAAGCATGGAAATCCATTATATCTCCTTCAGTTTTGGAGGTTATCCATAGAGTACATTCTCATTACCTGTAAGAAAGGTCCAATACAATTTCAAATCATACTCTACGGGTTTTTGATACTAGATGGTTTTGTTGTAATGTTCTATTCAAGCTCTCGGACTTTTGATAATGATGGATGTTATAAAAGATACATATTGCTAATAGATGCACTCTCTCTCTTTTTTTTTTATGGAGTTACAGTTTTTTCGCTACTCCATCTTCTCTCTTCTTTGTCCAAGTTCTTTTGGATTGTTTTCTCCCTGTATACTTTTTACTTTTTCTTATGTTTAATTTGTGTCTTGTTGGGCAACAACCGTGCATTTTTTAATTTTTGGCGTAGAATCAGCATAATATTTTCTATCCTTCTGTATTAAATTTGCTGTGTCTAGCCGGAATAATTTTTGACATGTATATGACTATTTCTGCTAATGTCACGATCATTCATTCTTTACTATCTTTGAAAAAAACTTGAATAAAAATGAATTGAAAGAAAATGGCTTTGGGGAAGACTTGGTGACCTTTGTAGGCTAAGCTTTGTGCTAAAAGAAAGGGCTGAACTTTGGTTTTGGCATTAAAGTCTGATTAGAGTGGCAAGATGCTCTGTATTTAGAGGAGCTAGGAGCTTTTTTGGTAGCTTTCATTGTGGAAGTAAAACATCCCCTTCTGTGACCTCTTTGTTGAATTGGACAGGTGCCTTACCAAACAGATGTCTTCCTTGGAAATGCACATGTGTGAGATGCCTTTTGCAGGCAGGAGATTAGCGCAATTCTGAAAATTTGTCTCATGACATGTTCTAGAACATCCACACAAAAAAGCAGAGCAGGACAGTTCTCTGTATCGGAATGATCCTGAAACACAGGGTCATATTGGTTGTTCATTGCCCTAGCCCAGTTAGCTGCAGCATGACATACTGAAATGGTTGTGAGAGCTGGTAGCAGGACACAAGAGTAAACAGAGCCCTCAACCTAGGTTCACACTGTAGCGGGGACTGGAATCACAGCTGTTCCTGCATCCACAACCACCTGCAGCCAAAATTCACTGCTCTGTAGAGATTCAATCATTCATTCTTAATGGCACCCCCAACACATATCTCAACCCACAACGTGTTAGTGGGTGCAGGAACTTCAGGTATACTGCATGGTGCAAAGGCACCATGTAAATTCCCTACAGATGTATTTTGAAAAGGGTGTAGGCACCTTTTTTTTTTTTCAGGAAATGCAGGCACAGCAGCTCACGCAAAATCTAGATACAGTAAGACGTTCGTTAAGGACAGAGACAGGCTCAACCACATAAATAGTCCAGTTCTTTGCTGAACCCTGTCCAGTTGAAAAAAACGTTTACAAAGTTTTTAGGGAGGTGAAATCCTATCTGGAGAGATCCAGTCATCACAGGCTACACATTCTATCTGTTCATGAATAGGAAATATTTTACAGGATTTTGAAGGTCACTTTGTACTCAAAAGGGCATGGGGAGATGGTGGAGAGTCAAGCTGAACAATGCCAAGGCTTTTGCAGACAGAGGCAATGAGTTTTTCAGCATTAGCAAGCATGTTTGTGTGAAGCTACTTCTTCAATATGGCAGCAGTCTGGGTAAGAAAAGTCTTCCACAGTTTCCTCCAATATTTCCTCAGTCTCCTCCCCATTCCGTCCAGTGTCTGGATCCACTAGGATCGGCATATCAGAATCCAACGCAGGTTAGAAATGAGAGTAGGAGAATAGGGGTGGCATTTTTGAGCCCTAGACAAAGATAGCTGTATTAAGGCCTTGATCTGTCCAACAAAATGTTACATACACCATATTGTCAAAAGTATTGGGACGCCTGCCTTTACATGCACATGAACTTTATTGGCATCCCAGTCTTAGTTGGTAGGGTTCAATACTGTGTTGACCCGCCCTTTGCAGCTAAAAAGCTTCAACTCTTCTGGGAAGGCTGTCCACAAGGTTTAGGAGTGTGTCTATGGGAATGTTTGACCATTCTTCCAGAAGCCTAATTGTGAGGTCAGGCACTGATTTTGGAAGAGAAGGCCTGGCTCGCAGTCTCTGCTCTAATTCATCCCAAAGGTGTTCTATCGGGTTGAGGTCAGGACTCAAGCCAGTAAAGTTCCTCCACCCCAAATGCACTCCTCCATGTCTTTATGGACCTTGCTTTGTGCACTGGTGCGCAGTCATGTTGGAACAGAAAAGGGCCACCCCAAACTTTTCCCATAAAGTTGGGAGCATGAAATTGTCCAAAATGTCTTGGTGTGCTGGCGCCTTAAGAGTTCCCTTCATTGGAACCAAGGGGCCAAGCTCAACCCTGAAAAACAACCCCACACCATAATCCCCTCCACCAAATTTAACACTTGGCACAATGCAATCAGGCAAGTGCCCTTTTCTGGGCAACCACCAAACCTGGGCACATCCATTGGATTGCCAGACAGAGAAGCGTGAATCGTCACTCCATAGAACATGTCTTCACTGCTCTAGAGTCCATTGGAGGCGTGCTTTACACCACTGCATCCAGCGTTTTGCATTGCACTCGATGTAAGGCTTGGATGCAACTACTCGGAAATGGAAACCCATTCCATGAAGCTCTCTACGCACTGCTGTTGTGCTAATCTGAAGGCCACATGAAATCTGGAGGTCTTTAACTATTGACTTTGCAGACAGTTGGCGACTTCTGCGCACTGTGCGCTTCAGCATGCGCTGACCCTTCTTGGTCATTTTACGTGGCCTACCACTTTGTGGCCTAGTTGCTGTTGGTTCCAGTTGCTTCCACTGTTAGAATACCACTAACAGCTGGCCATGGAATATTTAATAGCAAGGAAATTTCATGGATGGACTTATTGCACAGGTGGCAACCTATCACGGTACCACGCTTGAATTCACTGAGCTCCTGAGAGCAACCTATTCTTTCACAAATGTTTGCAGAAGCAGTCTGCATGCCGAAGTGCTTGATTGTATATGTCTGTGGCCATGGAGGTTATTGGAACACCTGAATTCAATGATTTGGAGGGGTGTCCCAAAAGTTTTGGCAATACAGTGTACAGTAAATGCAGAGAATACTGCTTTAGTCAATTAGGCCACTTGTTACATACAGTGGGGATCGAAAGTTTGGGCACCCCAGCTAAAAATTTGTATTAATGTGCATAAAGAAGCCAAGGAAAGATGGAAAAATCTCCAAAAGGCATCAAATTACAGATTAGACATTCTTATAATATGTCAACAAAAGTTAGATTTTATTTCCATCATTTACACTTTCAAAATAACAGAAAACAAAAAAATGGTGTCTGCAAAAGTTTGGGCACCCTGCAGAGTTAATATCTTGTACTGCCCCCTTTGGCAAGTATCACAGCTTGTAAACGCTTTTCGTAGCCAGCCAAGAGTCTTTCAATTCTTGTTTGAGGTATCTTTGCCCATTCTTCCTTACAAAAGTCTTCCAGTTCTTTGAGATTTCTGGGCTGTCTGTCACGCACTGCTCTTTTAAGGTCTATCCATAGATTTTCAATTATGTTGAGGTCAGGAGATTGTGAAGACCATGGCAAAACCTTCAGTTTACGCCTCTTGATGTAATCCCCCGTGGATTTCGAGGTGTGTTTAGGATCATTATCCATTTGTAGAAGTCATCCTCTCTTTAACTTCAGCTTTTTCTCAGATGGCATCAAGTTACCATCCAAAATTTGCTGAAATTTTATTGAATCCATTTTTCCTTCTACTCGTGAGATGTTCCCTGTGCCACTGGCTGCAACCCAACCCCAAAGCATGATTGATCCAAACCCATGCTTAACAGTTGGACAGAGTTTCTTTTCATTAAATTCTGTGCCCCTTCTTCTCCAAACGTACCTTTGCTCATTCCGGCCAAAAAGTTCAATTTTAACCTCATCGGTCCACAGAACTTGTTTCCAAAATGCATCAGGCTGTCAGGAATGGACTGGCCAGCAATAGTGGGACTCGCCTGCCTTATGAGCTGCAGTACCAGGGCTGGCCAGCGGGTGCTCCCAGCAATCAGAGACTCAACCTTGCAGCCAGTCAAACACCTGGAACTAATTATACTGGTGTATTTAAGGGACATTCAGACCTGCAGACTCTGCCTTGGTGTTGTGTTTTTCCTGGGCCCTGTATCCTGTTCCTGTCTTGTCGCTGACCCTGCCTGATCTGACCTCTGCTGACTTCTCCTGCTCTGACCCCGGCTCGCTCCTGACTATCCCTCTGCCTGACCCTCTGTACCACTCTGCCCGCTACCTGCTGAACCTGGCTTGTGACCCCGACCATTCTCCGCTTGCTCCCCCTGTACCTACCTGCCCGATTGTTATTGACCCGGCCTGCCTGACGACGCTTGCATTGTATGTACTGTTATCTGTGGGTGGTTGGTTTGGTTTGTTTGCACTGTGTTATGTTTTAGTATTGCATTGCGTTTATGTTTGTATTGTTAGGGTTAATAAATTACATTGTTATACAGTTGCAAGAAAAAGTATGTGAACCCCTTGGGATTATGTGGAGTTTTGCATGAATTGGGCATAAAATGTGCTCTGAACGTCATCTAAGTCACAACAATAGAAGAACACAGTCTGCTGAACATAATACTACACAAACATTAGATGCTGCCATGGTTTAATTGCACATAACATGTAAACAGTCACAGTGCAGGGAAGAAAAAGTATGTGAACCTTTGGACTTAATAACTGGTTGACCCTCCTTTGGCAGCAATAACCTCAACCAAACGTTTCCTGTAGTTGCAGATCAGACCTGCACAACGATCTGGAGTCATTTTCGACCACTCCTCTTCACAAAACTGTTTCAGTGTAGCAATATTCTTGGGATGTCTGGTGTGAATTGCTCTCTTAAGGTCATGCCACAGCATTTCAATCGGGTTGAGGTCAGGACTCTGACTGGGCCACTCCAGAAGGCGTATTCTGTGCTGTTGCAGCCATTGTTTTGTTGAATTACTTGTATGCTTTGGGTCATTGTCCTGTTGCATCACCCATCCTCTGCGGAGCTTCAGTTGGCGGACAGATGGTCGTACGTTTTCCTGCAAAATGTCTTGATAAACTCTGGAATTCACTTTCCCATCAATGACAACAATCCGTCCAGGCCCTGAGGAAGCAAAGCAGCCCCAAACCATGATGCTCCCTCCGCCATGTTTTACAGTGGGGATGAGGTTTTGATGTTGGTGTGCTGTGCCTTTTTTTCTCCACACATAGTGTTGTGTGTTCTTCCCAAACAACTCAATCTTGGTTTCATCTGTCCACAGTATATTTTGCCAGTAGTGCTGTGGAACATCCAGGTGCTCTTTTGCAAACTTCAAACGTGCTGCAATATTCTTTTTGGACAGCAATGGCTTCCTCCGTGGTGTCCTCCATTCTTGTTTAATATTTTCCTTATTGTAGATGTGTCAACAAAAATGTTAGCATGTGCCAGAGATTTCTGTAGGTCTTTAGCTGACACTCTGGGATTCTTCTTTACCTCATGCAGCATTCTGCGCTGTGCTCTTGCAGTAATTTTTACAGGACGACCACGCCTAGGGAGAGTAGCAACAGTGCTAAACTTTCTCCATTTGTAGACAGTCTGTCTTACCGTGGACACATGAACATCAAGGCTTTTGGAGATACTTTTGTAACCCTTTCCAGCTTCATGCAAGTCAACAATTCTTGATCGTAGGTCTTCTGAGAGCTGTTTTCTGCGAGGCATGGTTCACATCAGACAGTGCTTCTAGAAACCAGTAAACCCAAAACAAGTGTGTGTTTTTTAAGGGCAGGACAGCTGTCAGCAACACATCCAATATCATCACACTGATTGGAGTCAAGGTTGGCTCACTCCTGGCTCTAATTAGCTCTGGGAGAAGTCATTAAGCTAGGGCCTCACATACTTTTTCCTCCCTGCACTGTGAATGTTTACATGTTATGTGCAATTAAACCATGGCAACATCTAATGTTTGTGTAGTATTATGTTCAGCAGACTGTGTTCTTCTATTGTTGTGACTTAGATGACATTCAGAGCACATTTTATGCCCAATTCATGCAAAACTCCACGTAATCCCAAGGGGTTCACATACTTTTTCTTGCAACTGTAACATATCTGAAGTCTGCGTTTCCCTGCGTCAGTCACACACCTCTGGTCCCACCCGGGAGCCCTGACATTACACCAAGGCCAATCCTGACCAGAAGTGGCTGCACAGGGAAGCCATCTTGGTTTGTTGATGGGAAGGATGGATCTTGATGAGGTTGTGTATTTATATCTGCTAGTGTTTGATGACAGAGAGTATGCTTATCAAACTCTGAAGGAGTATCCCCGGGATGAACTGATAGAATGTATACGGCTCGCTCATGTTCTAGTAGATCAGGGCACAGAGTTCTCTGAGGTGCAGCCATTGATTCAGGTTTGTGCGGAGTTGGTTTCATCTGGTACCCCCGAATGCAGGGATGAATTTTTGCCGCCATTTAGTGCTGACCAGGTAGAGTCCCTGGTATGGTTATTAGAGGATGATGTGGATTGCTTCTTGGAGCATTATGCTGCATGTTCACCACAGATACTAAGAGATTGTATAAACGCAGTGCAGTCATTGGTCAGACAGGCTTTGTGTAAGCTCAGCTTTGTTCAACCCATACTGCAGACATGGACAGATTTGTTGCACCCAGCCTCAGTCAGCTTACAAAAACCCAGTCCTGCTTCTAATCTATTTCCTCAAAGCTCTATTCCTGCATTCCCAACAGCTCCTCCTGCCCTGCTATCTACCGCATGTCAGTCCCCTGTTCCCACTCGCTGCACCTATCCTGCCTTTAACCCTGTAAAAAAGCCCTCTGTAGCAACTGCTCCCTCCCCTGTTCCATCCTCCAGCTCTTCTCTGTCTCCAGCTGCTCCATTCGTTTGCAGACCTGCGTTTACTTGCAGTGCTCCAGTAGTTAAAACCAGAAAAAAGCGAAAATTCTTTCCAACCAATACCATCCTGCCAGTATCCAAACCGGTCAGCCTGCCATCTGAGAACCTGCCTTCCGTGGTTCAGCCTGAAGCCTCTGCTCAGCCTGAAGCCTCTGCTCAGCCTGAAGCCTCTGCTCAGCCTGAAGCCTCTGCTCAGCCTGATGCCTCTGCTCAGCCTGAAGCCTCTGCTCAGCCTGATGCCTCTGCTCAGCCTGATGCCTCTGCTCAGCCTGATGAACTGATCCAGTCTGATGATCCTATTAGGCCTGGTGACCCGATGCCCGCTGAGCCAGAAAATCCGGTGCCAGACTACTCGGTGCCCGCTGTTCCGCCAGACGACTCGGTGCCCGCAGTCTTGCCAGACGACTCGGTGCCCGCAGTCTTGCCAGACGACTCGGTGCCCGCAGTCTTGCCAGACGACTCGGTGCCCGCAGTCTTGCCAGACGACTCGGTGCCCGCAGTCTTGCCAGACGACTCGAAGCCCGCTGTTCCGCCAGTGTACTCGATGCCCGCTGTTCCACCAGTTCACTCGGTGCCCGCAGTCTTGCCAGACGACTCGAAGCCCGCTGTTCCGCCAGTTGGCTCGGTGCCCGCAGTCTTGCCAGTTGACTCGGTGCCCGCAGTCTTGCCAGTTGACTCGGAGCCCACTGTCCTGCCTGGTGACTCGGTGCCCGCCGCTCCGCCTGGGGGCCCGAGACCTGTCGCTCCGCCTGGGGGTCCGGCGCCCGCCGCTCCGCCTGGGGGTTTGGCGCCCGCCGCTCCGCCTGGGGGCCTGAGACCTGTCGCTCCGCCTGGGGGCCTGAGACCTGTCGCTCCGCCTGGGGGTCCGGCGCCCGCCGCTCCGCCTGGGGGCCTGAGACCTGTCGCTCCGCCTGGGGGTCCGGCGCCCGCCGCTCCGCCTGGGGGCCCGAGACCTGTCGCTCTGCCTGGGGGTCCGAGACCTGTCGCTCTGCCTGGGGGTCCGAGACCTGTCGCTCTGCCTGGGGGTCCGAGACCTGTCGCTCCGCCTGGGGGTCCGGCGCCCGCCGCTCCGCCTGGGGGCCCGAGACCTGTCGCTCCGCCTGGGGGTCCGGCGCCCGCCGCTCCGCCTGGGGGTCCGATGCCTGTCGCCCCGCCTGGGGGCCCGATGCCTGTCGCCCCGCCTGGGGGCCCGGCGCCCGCCGCTCCGCTTGGGGGCCCGATGCCCGTCGCCCCGCCTGGGGGCCCGGTGCCCTGCCTGGGGGCCCGGTGCCCGTCGCCCCGCCTGGGGGCCCGGTGCCTGCTGCTCCGCCCGGTGGCCCGGTGCCTGCTGCTTCGCCTGGTAATCCGATGTGCCTCTGCCCGGAGTCCAGCCCGATGTGCCTCTGCCCGGAGTCCAGCCCGGTGTGCCGCTGCCCGGAGTCCAGCCCGGTGTGCCGCTGCCCGGAGTCCAGCCCGGTGTGCCGCTGCCCGGAGTCCTGCCCGGTGTGCCGCTGCCCGGAGTCCTGCCCAGTGTGCCAGTCTTTGATATCCCGCCAGTTACTAGACCCGAGCGGTGGAACATTTTGCCCAGCTAGGACTGTTTGGAGCGTCCTGAGGCCGCTCCTTGAGGGGGGGGTACTGTCAGGAATGGACTGGCCAGCAATAGTGGGACTCGCCTGCCTTATGAGCTGCAGTACCAGGGCTGGCCAGCGGGTGCTCCCAGCAATCAGAGACTCAACCTTGCAGCCAGTCAAACACCTGGAACTAATTATACTGGTGTATTTAAGGGACATTCAGACCTGCAGACTCTGCCTTGGTGTTGTGTTTTTCCTGGGCCCTGTATCCTGTTCCTGCATCCTGTTCCTGTCTTGTCGCTGACCCTGCCTGATCTGACCTCTGCTGACTTCTCCTGCTCTGACCCCGGCTCGCTCCTGACCATCCCTCTGCCTGACCCTCTGTACCACTCTGCCCGCTACCTGCTGAACCTGGCTTGTGACCCCGACCATTCTCCGCTTGCTCCCCCTGTACCTACCTGCCCGATTGTTATTGACCCGGCCTGCCTGACTACGCTTGCATTGTATGTACTGTTATCTGTGGGTGGTTGGTTTGGTTTGTTTGCACTGTGTTATGTTTTAGTATTGCACTGCGTTTATGTTTGTATTGTTAGGGTTAATAAATTACATTGTTATAACATATCTGAAGTCTGCGTTTCCCTGCGTCAGTCACACACCTCTGGTCATACCTGGTAGCCCTGACACAGGCTTGTCTATATGTTCATTTGCAAAGTTCAAACGATGATTTTTGTGGTGAGGACGTAGAAGAGGTTTTCTTCTGATGACTCTTCCATGAAGACCATATTTGTACAAGTATCTCTTTATAGTGGAATAGTGTACCACAACTCCAGTGTCTGCCAGATCTTTCTGGAGGGATCGTGCAGTCAAATGTGGGTTTTGAATTGTTTTTCTCCCAATCCTACGAGCTGTTCTGTCTGATATTTTTCTTGGTCTTCCAGATCTTGCTTTAACTTCCACTGTTCCTGATGACTGCCATTTCTTAATTACATTCCGAACAGAGGATATTGACATCTGAAAACGCTTTGCTATCTTCTTATAGCCTTCTCCAGCTTTGTGAGCGTCAACTATTTTCAGTTTCAGTTTTCTAGACAACTGCTTAGAAGAACCCATGGTGCTGATTGTTGGGGCAAGGTCAGATGAGTCTGGGCATTTAAAACCTTTGGAGATTGACATAACCTGGTCTTCCCAGACGATGATTGAGAACAATCCATGACACTGGCAGGTCTCAGCTTTGCAAAGGGGGCAGTGCATGCTGTAAATTCTGCAGGGTGCCCAAACTTTTGCAGATGCCATTTTTTTGTTTTCTGTTATTTTGAAAGTGTAAATGATGGAAATAAAATCTAACTTTTGTTGACATATTATAAGAATGTCTAATCTGTAATTTGATGCCTTTTGGAGATTTTTTCATCTTTCCTTGGCTTTTTTATGCACATTAATACAAATTTTTAGCTGGGGTGCCCAAACTTTCGATCCCCACTGTACCTAAAATTGAGCTAGAATCAGATACTGAGATCTGTGTTCCGCTCAAGCATTCTCCCTCTACAAATCCGCCTTCCTCACCTACACCTCCTCCCTCCACGCCGCCAAACAAGCCTATTTTGTAACCCCCATCAACACCCTCTCTCCTCCAATCCTTGCCGGCTCTTCTCCACTTTCAACTCCCTACTCTCCCCCCACCCCACCCAGTACCTCACTCACCGCCAATGAGATTGCCATTCACTTCCAAAATAAGATCAACGCAATCCGTAAGAACATTGCCAATGCTCCACCTACCTCCCCACCTAGCCTCCCTCCCTCCCTCAACAACCCCTCCAACTCTCCCCTCCTCTGACCTCGCAACCGCCCTGCCCCCCACCACCCTTAACATCCCGCACACTATAACCTCCCCAACACTCCGCTCCTTCAGCCTTGCCACCACTGAGGAGGTCACCAAGGTCTTCTCAGAAGCCCGCCTCACCACTTGCCCCCTTGACCCTGTCCCCACACAACTCCTCCGGGCACCCTCCCCCTCCATCCTATGCTCCCTCACCCAGATCTTTAATCTTTCCCTCTCTACTGGTGCATTCCCCTCACCCATAAAGCACGCGCACATCACCCCCATACTTAAAAAACCCTCCTTGGACCCCACTGACCTGAACAACCTTAGACCCATCTCCCTGCTGCCATTCACTTCCAAGCTCCTTGAGCGCTTAATCTACAATCGCCTAAGCTCCCACCTCACTGACAACAACCTCCTTGATCCACTACAGTCTGGCTTCCGTCCCCTACACTGAACCGAAACCGCCCTACTCAAAATCACTAATGACCTGCCAAAGCGAATGGCCACTACTCAGTCCTCTTACTCCTTGACCTCTCTGCGGCCTTCGACACAGTTGACCACCCCCTCCTCCTTGATAAACTACACTCCCTCGGCATCAGAGACTCCGCTCTCTCCTGGCTCTCCTCCTATCTCTCCCAACGCTCCTTCAGCGTTACCTATAACGCTACCACCTCCCCCTTTCTCCCCCTCTGTTGGGGTCCCCCAAGGCTCTGTCCTCGGGCCCCTTTTCTTCTCCATCTACACCTCCTCCCTTGGCAAACTGATACACTCCCACGGCTTCAACTATCACCTCTACGATGACGACACACAAATTTACCTCTCCACCCCTCAACTCACCCCTTCAGTCTCCGCCCGTATCACCCACCTGCTGAACGACATATCAGACTGGATGTCGCTCCACTTCCTCAAACTGAATCTTTCCAAAACCGAGCTCCTAATTTTCCCCCCAGCCTGCGCCCCCCCCACCCTCTCCATCCCGACCAACGATGCCACCATCAGTCCCACCCCGCAAGCCAAAGTCCTAGGTGTCACTCTAGATTCAAACCTGTCCTTCCAACCCCATGTTCAATCACTAGCTAGCTCATGCAGGCTCCACCTCCGCAACATCTCCAAAATACGTACGTTCCTAACACCAGACACTACTAAACAACTCGTTCACTCCCTCATCTCACGCCTGGACTACTGCAACTCCCTACTCACCGGCTTACCTCATCACAGACTATCTCTGCTTCAGTCTATCCTGAACTCAGCGGCCAGACTCATCCACCTTACCAACCACTCCCCTTCTGCCTCCCCCCTCTGTCATTCCCTCCACTGGCTCCTGATTGCCCAACGCATCAAATTCAAACTACTAACACTGACATACAAAGCCATTCATAACGCTGCCCCAAACTACCTCACTGACCTGATACCCAAATACCACCCAACCCGTAATCTTCGCTCCTCACAAGACCTCCCACGCCCAACTGCAGGACTTCTCCAGGACTTCCCCCATCCTCTGGAACTCACTACCCAATCCAGACAACTGTCACCTACCCTCCTCACCTTTAGACACACCCTGAAAACCCATCTCTTCAGGGAAGCCTACCCCACCCTCACCTAACTGCCGATCTCCTCTACTCCTCCTACCACTGCATCCCCCACAGCCACTTCCTCCTGTGCCACTATCCCCTCCCTCCTGTGCCACTATCCCCTCCCTCCTAGATTGTAAGCTCGAAAGAGCAGGGCCCTCGAAACCCCTCATATATTGTTTTGTTACTGTATTGTCTCATGTACTGTCCCCCACTATAATGTACAGCGCTGAGAAAACCTTTTGGCGCTATATAAATACTGTATAATAATAATAAGTGTTATAGCCAGACCTTGCTCCGATGCAAATAATGCATGATCACTCTGAGGCCGAGTGTTTTGTGGGCCTTTAGCAGGGTCAGTGCTCACCTGCAATTTTGTATTGGTTCCCTTTCACTTAGACACTAGTGAGAGTATTCCCCTGTGGGGTACACATGGAGTAGGGTGCAAAGAATAGGGTGTGTCCAAAAGGAGTATCCGGTAACCATTGTGTAGAACATGTCCTGTAGAAATCCTTGTAGTAAAAGGGTGGGAAGAAGTGCCAGAGTACCTTATAGGGGAACTAGGCAGAAGTGGAAGTAAAGTGTGTGACCAGTGGGGTGATAAAAAAAATTGTACCACCAGTTTTGAAAGGTTAACACTGGGAAAGGAATACATTTTAAATATAGCCCAGTCACCTGAAGGTACAGACTCATGGTGTATGAAAACTCTGCCTGTGTCTGCTACTGTATAATTAGGATAAAAGGTTTTATATAGTAGGGGAGATCAGGTGTTTTATTGCAACCTTTGTAACCCTATTAAGTAATATTCTCCTTCTCTGTTGTGAACACCAGGACAGTAAGTGAAGTAGACTCTCCCCAAATGGCAAAAAAAACCTAACAGACTTTTCTCCACTCAAGAAATACATTTTGGCTGAAAAAGGCTTCAAAAGGAGGATGGGATGTCATCTAAAAATTAGATCATTTAAGTTTACTGTTCTCCTAAAATGTCTGTGCGAATATATCTTACGCAACTAGTGCAGCGCTCAAAAGAATGTGAATATAGTTAAACATAAAAATATAAATATCAACCACAATTAAAGCAACTGTCATTCCATACCAATAGTTCTTTAAGTGTCAAACATAAAATGTTGATATTAAATATAACGTGATAAATTCTATAGAAGCAATATCTGTACTAGTTCAAATAAGGAAGCATTTCTCCTTTAAAAACACACAAATCCCCATCACCCCCCCAAAAAAAACAAAAAACCCCATAAGATGCGCTTTAGCAAGAACGTGTTTGGTAGAGCCAAGAATGCTGATGTCATGCCGCCGCATGACATGGTCCTGTATGCAGTGGTCATCATTGTGAGTTTGTGCTTGTTTGCTTTCACTCGTAAATTTCATAATAAAACTACTACACTGTGCATATTTTATCTGGCTTTTGCTGGTGAGCCCATGTTCCATACAGCCACGTATATTCACCTGCTGGCTCTGTACAGTGATGGCCCAATAGATGCCACCATCAGAGGGTCATCTTCTTAAAGGGACCACGTCTGAGATTATGGAGTTGCGGTGCTGAATGCTTACATAAAGCTTGTATGCTTCCTATGACTTACACATCCATACATTCTGGCTAGTGTGGTGTGCTGGTGGTGGATCTCGCAGTGGAAATTTGTGAAAACACACCTGGATCAGCTGGATGTTCTTAAAGGAGAAATACTCAAATACTTATTTGTACCATTACATATATTGCTTCTATAGTCTTTTTTAATCACGTTATATTTAATCTAAACATTTTATTTTTGACACTTAAAGAACTATTGGTATATGGAATCACAGTCACTTTAATTGGGGTTTATGTGTGTATTTTTAAGGTTTGTTCACTATATTTACATTTGCTTAAGATCTATCTACGGGTTTGGTCTATTGACCTAGAGTGCGGATTCTATTTGTGTTTTTTTGTGCTAATATAGTTAGACTCATCCCATCCCTAAAGACAAATGTTTCACATGCTGCTCCAGGTGCAGTCAGGCTCCACTCCACAGTCGCAACCCAGATGCTGGCTCAGCTGGTCTCCAACAAAGCAATCAATTGTACCAGCAACAGGAATGCCGCACACACCAAGATTGAAAAAAAAAAAAATCTTCCTTTATGTAAATAGCCAGCAGTAACAAGTTCTATTCCGACATGTTTCGCACTAGGCACAGCACTTTCACATGTCAGAATAGAGCTTGTCCCTGATGGTTCTTTTAAACAAGGAAGAGAATTCTGCATCTTGGTGTGTGGTATTTCTGATGCTGGCACAATTCATCCCATCTCTTAGTAACATATTTCTCACCCTGTGTTTCCTTGTAAAGCAGCACCGAGTGACGGAGAGGATGGAGGTGTAGCTGAAGTATCACGGGGAATCCCAGTTGAAGAGGGAGGAGAAGTAGATGGCAATCCAACAACTATAGAAACTGAATCTTCAGCATCTGAGACAAAAAGATCAAACAAGAGTAAGAGAGAGAGAGGTAGAACTTGTGTCTAAGAGGGACAGACAAAGGGGATTAGGTTAGGATTGGAGGGATGGGTGTACAGGTTAGGGAGCGCTTCTTCCTCACATACCAGTGTTTGGGGGGGACGTCTCCACCAGTCCGACTTTCACCACCTGCAGAGGGACATGATGGGCAATGAGAGGAAGGAGACCCCAAAGGAAAGAGAACAGGGTGAGTCAGGGAAATAAGGGAAAAGTCTCAGCACATAATGGTCTTTATCAACCAGAGGAAAGTGAAATAAGGGTGAGATTGTGAAGCACAGTTACAAAACTAAAACATTAAGAATATATTTAAGAAAAATTACTATAACTGCTATAATTACCCTAAAAAACAAAACATACAATGGAAGTAGTTAGACTAGAGAAAAGATGAAAGCCTCTGAAAATTTTGTTGTACTTTTTCCAATATTTTTCTAATTGAAACCTTTGATGAAGCCATCCAATAGAAGAGCCACTTCTCTGACTTAGGCCTCATGCACACAGGACATTTTCTTAAAGTGATTGTAAAGGCTGAAGGTTTTTTACCTTCATGCATTCTATGCATGAAGGTAAAAAACCTTCTGTGTACAGCAGCTCCCCCAGCCCCCTCAGTACTTACCTGAGCCTCATCGCGATCCAGCGATGTGAATGACAGCCTCGGCTGTCACGAGTCTCTGCCTCCTCATTGGCTGAGACAGCAAGCAAAAGCCATTGGCTTCTGCTGCTGTCAACCACAGCCAGTCAGCCAATGGGGAGGAGGGGCAAACAACGGCTCTGTGTGAATGGACACACGGAGCAGCAGGTGCCCCCATAACAAGCTGCTTGCTATGGGGGCACCTGACAGGAGTGAGGGGCCAGGACAGCCTGCAGGAGACCCGCGAAGAGGAGGATGTGGGCTGCTCTGTGAAAAATCCACTGCACACAGCAGTTAAGCATAGACATTTTTGTTATTTTACAAAAAAACAAAAATGAATGAACATTTAGAAACGATTTAACTCTCCTAGAAGCCTTTTCTCCTGGAATCCGCATTTTGGCAAAAAAAAAAAAAAAAAATATGCATGACACTTGTAAAAAAGTGTGTAAAGCGTTTAGCTGCACCGAGTGTTTGGGCATAAACTAATTTCACTGACCAGAATAAATAATTTATTCTGGTTTTTGGAATGAACACTCAAGTGCTCAACACACCTAGAGTTAAAGCGATTTTAGACAGGTTTAGAAGCATCAAGCGTTTTTTCTGCCAAAACTGCCATTAAACACCTCTAAAAGTTTACGTGTGCATGGACACGTAGGTTAACATGCAGGGGAGTTTAGAGGCGGGGGGGAAAAAAAAAACAATCCAAAAAACACCAGGCGCCCCTAGGAGCAGTTGTAAAGACATCCAGCCTAACTTGTATGTGAATTTGAACTAGAGGAGGACCCAAGAAGATCCTGGCAGACATTAAAAAGATCCAATAGTCTCACCTGCTGGCTGCATGTGAAAAAAATAAATTTGGACTCTCCTGTAAATCTTTTAACTTGACGTATAGTGCAGGACACAGGCAAAGAAGTCATAGACACTTGAACAATCAGGTGATTGGACAGTGGCAAGGCTTGTACATTTAGATGATTGGACACTGGCAAGCTTTTGGAGGACACCCCCACTGATCTTGGGCGCAAGACAACCTTGTCTGCAAAAGCTGGCTACAGAGGCCTGGTGATAGAAAGCTCAGGAAACTCCCACTGATCTGGTTTAATGAGCATGTAAGAGCACATAAGATCTAACCCTTAGATCACAGCTCTGGTGGTCAGTGTTGTCATCCATTGAGCAGCAGTGAAGTTTAAAAGCATGGTATCCTTCTGAGAGGCCCTTAAAATAAGGAAAAATAGGAAATCAGTCTTCCTGACAGAAGCTTCTGCTTTCAGGTAGGCTTTATTCTGAATATGTCCACATGTGATAGCTACCAAAAAGGCCACTTTGCAGGAGAAGTCAACTATGGGGACATCTCTGATTGGTTCAAAGGGTGGTTTCTGCAGGGCAGAGCGAACCATGCTAAAAACCCAAGGGAGGTCTGGGTGCTGTAATGGGGGCCTGATGTGAGATACATTTTGAATGAAGGCTTTGATATAGAAAAGGGGAGCTAGAGGCTGTTAAAACAGAGTGGACAAGGCCAAGACCTGTCTTTTCAAATTGCTTAAGGCCAAGTTCTGGTAGTAGAATAAATAGATGTATATAGGGAGCTCTAGGCAGGTGGACCCTCTGGTAATTGTGGAAGTACAGATATAGTTCAGAGTATGGCAGGGAATCCATAGACAGGCAGCCATGTATGCACTTCAAAAGAGAGAAGCAAACTCTGGTAGAGATATGAGAACAGAAGGAGTTTCTAAGTGCATTAGATAAAAGGCTTTAATATACCAAATGGTTAAAAACACTTACAATAGAAGGTGAATTAGAAGGCGTAAAGATTCATCAAATCATAGAAACAACATCCAGCAAAAGGATTTCTTGTTGCAATCCTAAGTGGTGCCTTACCACCAACCAGCACTGTGGAACAGTGTGTCCAGAAAGCAGGAAAGACTGACATGCTATGTGAACCAGCGTGGAACATAAGCACCTGGAAGTGACCTCAAAAGGAGCAGTGATGCATTGTTTTGTCCTGTTTGGTATATTAAAGCCTTTTATCTACTGCATTTAGAAGCGCCTTCTTATGTTCTCAAGTTCTGGTAGTAGTCTCTAAGACTGAGGTGCCTGTGTTTACATTAGGCAAAGAAGGATTTCAAGGTACAATGGTAGCTCTCTTTCTGGAAGTAGCGTTTCTTGCTTTTAGAATGGCAAGAACGACAGACTCAAAAACCTCTCCTCTTAAGACCTGGACTTCAACAGCCATGCCATTAAAGCCAGGGACTGAGAAGCAGGATGGCAAAGGGGGCCCTGAGACAGCAGGTCTTGGGAGTACATCTGTGTACCAGGTCCTTCTGGGCCAATTTGGTGTAATTAGAATCCCTGTCTTTTTCTCTTGCTCTGTCTTGTTGAGAACACAAGATATCTTTTGCACTGGAGGGAAGGCACAGATTAACCTGAACGGAGACTGGGGGATTATTAAGGCATACAAGTCCAGCACCAGAGGTTCTGGTCTCAAGCTGAGGTAGTTTGTTGAGGAATCTGGAAGCCAGGATGTCTAAAATCCAGGGTCCACCAAATATGACCTATTAAAGATGTTGGGAGGAAGGGCCCATTCCACCTAATCCACGCAGTGGCTTATGAGATGATTTCCAGCTGTTTTCTGCAGAGATGACTGAACAGTGAGTTTCTGTCCATGAAATGATCTGGCTTCCTTCCTTCAGGACTGCAAGACTCCTGATGGCCCTTTGTTGGTTCATGGATAGTGTTATTGCTGTGGCCTACAACTGCACTCTGATTTGGTGTCCCTGCAGAAGGGGGGGGGTCCAGTGCTGCAGAGCCAATTTTACTGCTCTGAAATCCAAGAAGTTGATGGGGAGCTTGGTTTCTGCAAGTGATCATAATTCCTGTATCGTGAAAAACTGAACAGCTTGAATGCTTGGCATCTATTTTATCTCTTTCCAGGGATAGAAAAGGAAGAATTTCCCCAGTGTCAAGGCTGGGCTGGATAACCACCAAGTTAGGGAATTCAGTTGGAAAGATAGGAGTGTAGGCAGGTCGAGTGTATTGCTCGTTCCAATTCAACAAAGTGTTTTGTAGGAAATGTCTCAAATGGAATTGGGAGAATGGTACAATCTCAAAAGGAGGCTACCATGAGGCCTAGAATTCTTATGGAGAATCTCTTCATGGGATGCCTTTTTGACCTTATTTCTCTTGCATGGGCTATGAGAGAATATTTTCTCTTTTGGAAGAAAAACCTCTGCTTGGGATGTGTCCAGGACCAGACCCAAATATTCCAGATGCAGAAAAGGTTGGAGAGCAGATTTTTGAAAACTGATCACCAAACCAAAGGCCTGGAGCATCTGAATTTTCCTTTTGGATGTTTGCAGATAGCTGGGAGGTACATGGATTCTTCAGGAGGTGGTCGTACAAATAACCTGTGACCTGGATGCCCTGAGTTCTTAGAAGGAGAAAGCAGACAAAAGGCCAAAAAGCAGAGCAACAAACTGGAAGTGACGGTCTACCACTGCAGGATAAAAACAGATATGCAGATAAGCATCTTGGATGTCTAAAGATGCTAGCTATTCTCTTTGTATTCTCCTTGGGAGAATGCCCAGGCTTCACCTGTCATGCTGGGCATACTCCTGAAGGGGTCTTCAGGAACTGGGTTCAATGGAAAAGGACCACAGCCCAGGACCTGTATAGCACCATGTGGCTTACTAAACGCATTGCACGAAGTGCCAAGTTGAGCACTCATCCAGGATCCAGTGCCCAGTGCCACCTAACACCCCCTCAGAGTACAGTTCCCAAGGTTTTACTGAGGTTGCAAAGATCCATATGCACTGCTTCTATCTGTGGCATTAGAAGACAATGAGTAGTTGATTGAAGAATTTAGAGAGAAATAATAAACTTATTAAGCTAACAGTAGTTTGTCTATGAAGGAGAGGAGGTCCATCATCTAGCAAAAAACCGAGAATTCACGGAGCGGGGTAGGGTTATGGGGCAAGTGCCCAGCAGGTGTGTCCTTGAAAGCTTGCCAGTGTCAAGTGACCTGAAGGTACAAGCCTATAACCCAGGGTCTATGAATACTTTGCGTCCTGTACTGTACAATTAAGATATACAAAATATTCATATGCAACATTTTATACTTACCTGACTAGAAAATAAAACCTTGAAAAAAAATAAAATAAAAAAAACAGGGGCTGTGGACAGAGTGGTGTTATTGAAGAGAGCAACATCAGTAAGAGTGGACCTAACAGTCTTGGAGGACAGCAGATTACAAGGCAAGTCTACCATAATGTGTTAATATACTGTGTATACTTGCACATTATGCAAAGGGCATATGCAAGCATAAAAAAATATAAATACAACATGGATGGCTTAGTTCACCTGTGTAGACACACTTAAGCAGTTACTGATGTGCAGAAAAAGGAACACTAAATGTTGGGATATACAGAAAAATACTATGCACAAAATAAAAGTCCACAAGGCAAGCTAAACAAGAGTTTAATTTGACTGCACATAGCTCTGTTATCAAAATTGATCAAGATAATCACTTACTGTATTACGGTTGGTGATTTTTGATCCAACAACAGTAGGAACTTTCATACAGCTGAATTTAGAAAGGTATTAACCACATGCCGCCCAGCCACTGTAGAAATATGGTGGCAGGGCGGCACGGCTGGGCAAAACCACGTTTTAAAACGTGTGTTTTCAAAACAGGTAGGGGGCGCGCGCGATCACGCCGCCCTACCTGTCCCGCCAATCACGGCTGCGGATGTCAGTCACCGGGTCACAGCCGGTCATTACCAGCTATGTCCCGGCGATTAGCGGCAATCACTGACAGAGCACAGCTGCAGTAGCTGTGCTTTCTGTCAGCTCCCTGACAGCTCCTGACACGCTGATCGGGACAGATCAGCATGTCTCCGTGCAGTACACACCACCGCCCCCTAGTAAAACACTCCCCTCACACAGTTAACCCTTTCACTGAATAATAAAGTTAACCCCTTCCTCCCCTGTGCCATTAGTACAGTGTCATTGTTTTTTTTTGCACTGATCACTGTATTGGTGTCACTGGGGATGTCAGTGACCCCAAGTCAGTTCCCCCCCAGTGTCAGAATGTCCGCTGTAGTCCCGCAGTCCTGCCATAAGTCACTGATGGCCGACATTATTAGTATAAAAAAAAAATTAAAATCCCAGTATCTTTCCCGCCATTTGTAAACGCTGTAACTTTCACGTAAACCAATTAATTTACACGTATTGGGTTTTTGTTTTTTTTTTTAGCAAAGACATGTTGCAGAATACATTTTGGCAGAAATTTATGACTAAATTTGATTTTTAAATTTTTTTTTACTGGACATGTTTTATAGCAAAAAGTCCAAAATATTGTTTTTTGTCCTCAAAATTGTCAGCCTTTTTTTTTATAGCGCAAAAAATAAAAAAACGCACAGGCGATCAAATACCACCGAAAGAAAGCTCAATTTGCGAGGAAAAAAAAGGAGGTAAATTTCATTTATGTATCGTATTGCATGACCGCACAATTGTCCATTAAACTAGCGCAGCGCTGTATAGCAAAAAAATGGCATAAATTGCAGTATCTATACCATAGTTTGTAGATGCCATAACTTTCACACAAAGCAATCAATATACACTTATTGGGATTTTTTTTTTCCCAAAAACATGTAGCAGAATACATTTTGGCCTAAATTTATAACTAACTTTGAGTTTACTATATTTTTTTTATAGCTGAAAGTAAAAAATATCGTTTTTCTTCAAAATTTTTGGTCTTTTTTTGTTTATAGCGTGAAAAATAAAAAGCGCACAGGTGATCAAATACCACCAAAAGAAAGCTCTATTTGTGTGAAAAAAAGGACGTAAATTTTGTTTGGGTGCAGCATTGCATGACCGCGCAATTATCAGTTGAATTAGTGCAGCGCCGAGTAGCAAAAAGAGGCCTGGTCATTAAGGGGGGTAAATCCTCAGGAGGGCAAGTGGTTAAACTACATAAAAAAACCCTCTGCAAGCTAAAAGGCATAACATGCTAGTAAGCATTGCATACTAGCATATTATGAAGGACTTACCTTGAAATGAAGCCCCCCAGCGGAGCGCTGTCACGGCTCCCTGGAGCTTCCATCTTCACCAGTCTTCCTTCCGGATTTGCGAGCTCTGGCCGGCTAACTGGAGGAACCGTGATAACGTCACTCCTGTGAATACGCGCGGAGTTCGGGCCCACGGCACAGTGCTTTGAAGGAAGGGCACGGGTATGCTGTTCCTTCAGAGTGCATGCAGTGAATATCAAAAAGGGCTAATATCTCCTAAACAGTTCACGTTTATTATAAGTTTACCTGTAGGTAAAATTGTTAAAAAAAGAGTTTACTACCACTTTAAAGTATATCTCTAGTCCTTTTTTTTTTGTTTTGGATACAATATGGAAAGAAAGCAATAAAAACTTGTCAGAGGTGATAACAATTCCATACTCTATTTATAACCCAAAAAAGTGAGCTAGGGATACACCAACTTTAATGCAAATATACATGTAAGAACTTGTGTATTTTTCAGATGTATTAATGTATCCAAGAAAAGAAAGATGGCTTAAGTTGGATTTTAGAGTGTGAAAACATCTGTCAGGTTTCTTTTAGCTGTCTGTTAAACCACAAGGTAGATTTCCCTAGGGGGTCACCAGAGATGGAAGGCCAACATAGCTTTTCATTAAAGGTTTATTCTTTTTGTTTTGTCTCCAATGGAGAGATTTCCCATCACACCCAGTCACTGGGACAGGATGTTACAGGAAATCTACTGAGCAATACAGACAGCAATGAAAACCTGACAGAAAATTCTAACTCTCTTAAAAAAAAACAAACCATTAAAAAAAGGATTTTGGCTGGAGTTGGGAGTTTAAAGTGCATTCATATTTTATATTTATTCAGACTTAAAATTAGAAAAAAGGAATATGTGGATTTTTCTCTGTAATCTTTCCTAAAATATGGATTAAATAACACTACTAACTGTATAAATTTGAGTATTTTTACAAATGAAGGACTACCTGTTGCACAGGAACAGAAATAAGAGAAAATCAAATATGCTACTCACACCAACAAATGGGATAAACTTCTGATAGGAATCATCTTCCTGCCTGGGAAAAAGAATACATTATGTATGTTAGTACAAACAATCTGATCATAGACAGATTCAGGACAAAGAAACCGATAAACCTTTGATAATAGCTTTTCAACATTTTACCTGTTGCCCAGGAAACAATGTATCTAGTATCTTGACAGTTTTCACATCTATCTTTCACCGACCTTTCTGTTATCTAATTTGCATTAAAGAACTCCGAGATAGGCAAAAACAAATCACCCACTAGGTACACCCCCTACACAAAACATTAAACCGTTAATAACATTTTGAAAATCCTTACCATTTAGGAGAAAAGTGTAATTTAATTTCCATGGCCTCATCTCAGTAATTCAAAAGATAACAGCATTTACTCTGCCAAGGAGGAGGTGTAACAGCAGGGGTTACGTAATATCCTCTCCTCTAAAAAAGGAAACTACAGTTCCCATCAACCATAGAGAATTGTAGTGAATGTAGGTGGGTACACTAGACCTGTACATGATAAATGTGTCTGGGAGTCTCAGTCTGTGTACTACTGCAAGTGGGGCTTAATTACATCACTGATTCCTGGAGAAAGGGCTACAGAAGGGATGTGCCAAGACCAGTGGCTGGGGGAATAGGGGGCATAGCAGTCACTGGTCTATCAAGACAGGAAACCAAAGAGAATGAATGGTTTAATTTGAAAACAGGCTATTTCAAGCAACTACTGAGTGAACCAATAGATGGATAACATTCAGTGAAGGTAGGAAATCAGCAACAAGGACTTTTTTTTTCCCGCAGTTCTGTACTTCCCACAAGTGAGGTTACTTGCAAAACACACTGCTTATAGGGCTTAAAGAGGAAGCTCATTCTGCACATGTTAATTATGTTAGAAACAGGAAAGAAATTCTAGCACCTTTCTAAATGCATCCATGCAAGTTTGAGGTTACATTCACAAGCATTTTTCAAGTGTTTTTTGGGCCTTTTTTTGAGCAGATTCACAAAATATCATAGGAATTTTTTCAGGCATTTTTGCTGTGGCCAATAGAAATAGATTCTGTTTGAGCTGAAAACACCTGAAAAAAACACTTGAAAAAAACCGCTCATTCCCAGTGTTCAAGCGTTTTCTATTCAAGTCCATCGTGACAAAACGCTCAGATCTGCCTGAAAAGTAGCTTTTTTGAGCAACAGGTGTTTTGCTTCACTGAAGTGTGAACAGGGGCCATTGGAAATAATGGGATTTTATGTGTTAAGCGTTTTTGCGTGTTGAAAAATGCTCAAGTGTGGGTGAGGTCTGAATGTGTTGGGTTTCTGTTCCTGTGCCATCAGCCTTTGAACCTGTTATCTGTTTCCAAGGATACCAAGTCCTCCATGGTGTCAAGTCACCTTCTCCTATCCTCTGCCCTTGACCTGAACTGTAGGAGGAGGAATCTTGCAGAGCTGTGCACAATCTCCTATGTTAGTATGTAATCTTCCATTGAAGTATCCTCACATGGAAGATCCTACACACCTGTTTTTCCTCACTTGCTCTTCCCGATTGCTTTCATGTTTTAATTTGACCTTTCAAAAGGTGTATGAATGGTGTAATAAGCCTGGGAGATTCTTAGATAAGTTTTTTGGGTTAAACAAATTAGCTATGTTCATTCCAGAGATAAAAACCTTTTAAAAATTCTGCCAAAACCAATACAATATAAATCTACTCGTCCTTTTCTCAACCTGAACATCAAAAAGAACCTATTCACAATTATCCAGAACAGTCCAATCTCCCTACTCACGTCAAACTTTGGAATCTGACATTTCAGAGTAGGTTTTTTTTTTTGTAAAGCACTCATGGTAATGACCATAGAGAAAGGCCCTGGTGCTGAGGGCATAAATTAGGCATATTATATAATCTTAAACCACTTCAACTCCAGACTATGTCACCCCCTTCCAGTCCAGGCCATTTTTCAGTTTTCATTGCTGTCGTCACACTTTGAATGACAAATTACTCAGTAATGAAACACTATACCCAAATTAATTTTATATCATTTTTGGGACATCTTTTTCGATGGTAATTAATCACCTTTTTTATTTTATAAACCAAAACAAAAAAATACAAACATTTTTCAAAAAAACAGGTTTTTCTTATAAAATTTAGCAAATCATTCTTCAGAAATGTAGGCCAAAAATGTATTCTGCTACAATTCCTTGGTAATAAAAACCCAAATCAGAGTATATTATTTAGTCTGTGTTAAAGTTATAGAGTCTTCAAACTATGGCATATACAGGTGAAACTCAAAAAATTAGAATATCGTGCAAAAGTTCATTTATTTCAGTAATGCAACTGAAAAGGTGAAACGGATATATGAGATAGACTCATTACATGCAAAGCAAGATAGTTCAAGTCGTGATTTGTCATAATTGTGATGACTATGGCTTGCAGCTCATGAAAACCCCAAATCCACAATCTCAGAAAACTAGAATATTGTGAAAAGGAGCAATATTCTAGGCTCAAAGTGTCCCACTCTAATCAGCTAATTAAGCCATAACACCTGCAAAGGGTTCCTGAGCCTTTAAATGGTCTCTCAGTCTGGTTCAGTAGGAATCACAATCATGGGAAAGACTGATGGTTTTCTGCACAACTGTCAGGTCAGCAATGACACCCTCCATAAGGAGGGAAAGCCTCAAAAGGTAATTGCAAAAGAAGTTGGATGTTCCCAAAGTGCTGTATCAAAGCACATTAATAGAAAGTTATGTGGAAGAAAAAGGTGCACAAGCAGCAGGGATGACCGCAGCCTGGAGAGGATTGTCAGGAAAAGGCCATTCAAAAGTGTTGGAGACTTTCACAAGGAGTGGATTGAGGCTGGAGTCAGTGCATCAAGAGCCACCACACACACAGACGGATCCTGGACATGGGCTTCAAATGTCATATTCCTCTTGTCAAGCCACTCCTGAACAACAAACAACGTCAGAAGAGTCTTACCTGGGCTAAAGAAAAACAGACCCGGTCTGTTGCTCAGTGCTCAAAGTCCTCTTTTCTGATGAGAGCAACTTTTGCATTTCATTTGGAAACCAAGGACCCAGAGTATGGAGGAAGAATGGAGAGGCACACACTGCAAGATGCTTGAAGTCCAGTGTGAAGTTTCCACAGTCTGTGTTGATTTGGGGAGCCATGTCATCTGCTGGTGTTGGTCCACTGTGCTTCATTAAGTCCAGGGTCAACGCAGCCGTCTACCACTTCCTGCTTTCTTCCGCAGACGAGCTTTATGGGGATGCGGACTTCATTTTCCAGCAGGACTTGGCACCTGCCCACACTGCCATAAGCACTAAAACCTGGTTCAATGACTGTGGGATTACTGTGCTTGATTGGCCTGCAAACTTGCCTGACCTGAACCCCACAGAGAATCTATGGGGCATTGCCAAGAGAAAGATGAGAGACATGAGACCGAACAATGCAGAAGAGCTGAAGGCCGCTATTGAAGCATCCTGGTCTTCCATAACACCTCAGCAGTGCCACAGGCTGATAGCTTCCATGCCACGCCACATTGAGGCAGTAATTGCTGCAAAAGGGGCCCAAACCAAGTACATATGCATGCTTATACTTTTCAGAGGTCCGATATTGTTCTATGTACAATCCTTGTTTTATTGATTGCATGTAATATTCTAATTTTCTGAGATTGTGGATTTGGGGTTTTCATGAGCTGTAAGCCATAATCATCACAATTATGACAAATCACGGCTTGAACTATCTTGCTTTGCATGTAATGAGTATCTCATATTAATTATACCCTTTTAAGTTGCATTACTGAAATAAATGAACTTTTGCACAATATTCAAATTTTTCGAGTTTCACCTGTATATTTGAAAAATTGATCAATCCTTATGTTCTGATTACCCATCTAATTTCTAGAGGCCTTAAATGTAAGTTAAATCTCACACACAGCACATGCATACTTACAATTACACCCAAATACACATTCTGCTATCCCTCCTGAGTATGGCAATATCACATGTGCAAGACTTTTTCACAGCCTAGCCACACAGAGGCCCAAACAGGCCAGGGTCAGTCAGAGGCGTAGCTAGGATATTTTGCGCCTGGGGACAAACTATAAAATTGGCGCCCCAGCCCCCCTCCCTGTTTAATCACATCAGTGACACCAATGATGGGGCACTATTCCTCCCACTGACACCAATGACACTTACCTTGCTGACCCCTGCTCCAGCCTAGGCTCATTCCCTTCCCCATCCACAGCCAGCATACCTGATTGCAGCAGCACCATCTGCACAGCACACTTACCGGTCAGCTGTCTTCTTCACTTGCTACAGCCGCTCCCTCACTCGATCTTCGCGCTGCCGCTCGGCTCCTCCTGGTGATTGGCTGCTTGTCTGCCTTTCCTGACCTACAGTTCTGGCGCCCAATCACCGGTGAGGAGGCGGAGCTTGCAGAGGGAGGTATAAGCTGCCATAGGCTGTCCTGCTCACTATATTACAACAAAGGTGTTCAGGTGCAGGATTTTCTTAACATACAAGGGCTGTTATAATCTCCTCTTGATAGTGTGGGAAGGTGATAGGTGTTTCAGTGGACTTCTGATAGATGATGTAGGAGCTGTACACGGCCAATCTAAAAAGGTTTGTGAGCACTGTTCTGTACCAATGGAATGATTTTCTGGTGGCCAAATAGGGCTCTTATTTTTTCATTATAATCTACACCTTTCATGAACCAATTGTAGTCATGTATACAGTCAGGTTTTTAGACAGGACCATGACCCTTCCTTGAATTTCCACTAAGGCGTCATCATGGATGGAGGAAAAGACATACAGGTTTTATCCCTCCATTTAGGGGCCAAAAGATTTTCATTCTGCAAACTGGCTGTACCCCCTTTTCAGCTTTCTGGTGACTAATCTTTGTGGGAAGCCCTTGCTGTTTGGCTACACTGCCACAGGCTAAAGCTTCCTGGAAGGAAAGGTGGCAGAAAAGGAGCAGGTGTAAAAGTTGTCCATGTACTGGTGGTACCCCTGATGGAATAGGAGTTATGCAAGGTCCCACACAATTTTTCCACTGCTCTCCATATAGGTTGGGAGGCCAGAGGGCTCCAGCTGGCTGTCCTTTCCTTCATAAACCCCAAAAATCGAGTGTACCCTGTGGCCCTCTCACAATGTTTGTATAGCTTCACCCAGTATCTGGCTCATTTACTTGGGATTTATTGTTTGATACCCAGTTTGCCAGTAAAGTGGATGAAGGACTCGTCACTGCAAAGATGTGTGTGAGGAGTATACATTTCAGAAAAAAATTGGGTAAGATAATTGATCAGCAGCTTCACAAAAATGTAAACTAAAGCCGCATGAAGCGGTCATTGGACACGGTGGTCACGGGATCTGCTTTGCCGAGGCAACATACCGATCACCAGACTTGCAGGTGCGCACAAACTTCTGATACAGGAGAGCATACGGGTACATTCACTTGCATCAATGCTGCTCACGTCTGGCAGTTTATATACATTGGCTGGATGGAAGGTGGTTAAGGAAAAACATATTTCTCACTTAACCTCCCACTCGAATTCCATCCCAAAGTGTATAGACATCAGACGTGATACTTCCAAAGCACATAACAGATTCCAAAGCATATCCAATAAGCAGTGCACAGCAACCCAGGTGCAGACTGATCTGTAGTGAAGTTCACATGGCAAAAGAGTGGGATTGGGCTCTTTAGTCCCTTATAAAGGAACCGAGCAGAAGTGTACAGTAAATTGTTCAACATCTGGTTATGCACCTGAGACGAAGCTCTAAGTGGTAAATTTTAGCTCAAAGTGTGAAATGCTTGCACTATAAAAGTGAATAAATTCCAGACACAGTCCTGCTTTCTTATATAAGGTCCAGGCTTTACCTGTCAGAATGGGCAAACCCCCAAAAGGGACCTTCAGGGTCTGGGTTCCATAGTGAAGGACCATGGCCCCGGACCTGTATAGCACCCTGTGGCTAATTATATGCCTTGCACAAAGTGCTGAGGTGAGTGCCCACTCAGGACTCCTGAAGCAACACTTCAGGCCATCCCTATAGCACGAGGTCTTGTTTTTGAGGTTTCACTGAGGCTACAACAAACCAGATGCACTGCTTTTATTTTTGTACTAGAAGGCAGTGAGGGGTTGATTGAAGAATCCAAACTAAAATAATAAATTAGGTAAGCTAAGAATGATTTCCCTGATACATAAACAATAAAACAGTTGTCAGCGCACAGAAAGGCATATGATCACTCCAATGAAACATGGCCTTGAATAGAGTCCATATAAAGTCTATAAATGTCCATGGAATCCTATACAGCACAAACAACAGCAATCCCTAGAGCAAGCCAAGATGAAAGAAAAGGAAAAAGAGGGAAAAGCACCTTCAAAGTGCAGTACATGAATTAAATTTATTAAGCCACAGTTAAAAACACTCACAAGATGGAGAAACTAAGAGCGCTCGAAAGGCATAATGTGAACAAGAGCCGGGGTGTTTTGGATGTGATCACTTACCCGACCACAGCTGTTGTGATCTACCAGTGAGCCTAATTAATGTGAAAATACGTGCACATGGAAGTAAGACACTAGCACAGAATGCAGTTTGCCAACTTCCTAATTTCTACTTTATTGAGGAAATAACAGTAACATTTATAAGTCTCATGACGCAGGCGAAGCATGTCCGACGATTGGGTGAAAAGTCCCCTAAGTTTCCTGCGTGTACTTCCATCCGTGTTATCTTCCAATCATTGTTACCAAAACGACTCATTCTCTTTTATGGGGGGTTGTTTACATTAAAAGATACTTTTCTTCTAATGAATCAACTAGGGTGAGACTCCGGATGAAGGCGCCATCTTAATTATCATTGTTCTGTCAACCTATATCTAATTGTTTACTTACGAGAGTAAGGAATTTAAAGAGCAAGAAGAAGCAGAGAGTAGCAAGACTATAAAATTGTCATTTTACTGATCATCTAATAGAACGCGGACTGTCTATCACAATCCACTACAATCCCTCCTTAAAATGGCTATTTTATTCCTGACTGTCCTTATGTCTTTCTGATGTCCTAACTGCCTGGTGGCCCTCCCCTTGGAACTCTTTTTAAGACGCATATAGAGCCCCCCCCGAGTGGCTAATCCATCCCTAGAGTCTCAATGAGTCCTGAGAAGGCCACAGTCAGGCACTGTCTTTCCCTGCTTATAGTTGTCTGTTAAGGGGGGGGGGGGGGAATTGTAGCATTCCCTTTTCTTTTTTTTATAAGTCTGAAATATGGTGGTCAGGGGCCACGGTCTGTAAGGGAGTATAGGATTCCCTTTCTTCACGGGGGAGTTCAACATTGTTACAGTTCAGGAATGTAGGGGAGAACTCATTCACAGCTTTTCCTATTAGCCTCTTAATGCAAGGGATCATGCAGCAGGGGACTACCACCATTAGAATGATAATACCCAGGATAACCACCCCCGCTTGGGCGAGGGCTTTCTGCCAGCAACTCAGCCATCCAAACCACTGATCCCAGGGATGTGTAATACCTGAGTTTTCCTTAAGTTCATTTGATAGGTCCTCCAGCTTCTTGATGGCCAGTGTCACCTTCCCATTTGGGCCTGTGTTATCTGGGATATACGTACAGCAGGTCATGGTCTTTGGTATCATTTTACAGACCCCCCCCCCTTTTCAGCTAATAACATATCGAGTGTCATACGATTTTGAAAGACCATGTTAGAAGTAGCCTCCAACTGCTCTGCTATCCCCTTTAGGGCATCTCGTGTGTAATTTACAAACCGTTGTTGATTATAGTAAATGTAGTTTATCCAATCTACATTCTAGATAGAACGTGGACTGTCTATCACAATCCACTACAGGGGTGTACCGCCATAACCCAAATGCAGCAGGGTGCGCCAATCGGTTTGTCTGTCAGCTGAAACAATACAAACACTCACCTCCGGAGCCTGTCTCATTGGTACCAAGCCGTCCCCTCTGATGTCACGTCCGCCTGGCGAGTGCGTTCCAAGTGGATTTCTGGAACTTCCCATTTCGGCTGCAAGCTCTACCTCCATCCACAGCTGACAGACATGGTGGTACACCCTGGCTCTTATTCACATTATGCCTGATGAGCTTTGCATTTCAAAAGGTGCTTTCCTCTTTTTCCTTTTCTTTCACGCTCGGCTACATATCCTCCCTTGTTTCAACCCCAGGGATAACAGGAATGAACCCGGGATAAGGCATCAACATTTCCCATTTTAAGCCCTGGCCTGAGCTTTACAGTGAAGGCATAGTCCTGAAGGCCAGAAACCACCGGTTCACCCATCTATTCATCTCCTTCTTCTGGGCCATTCACTTGAGGGGTGCATGGTCGGCTACTAAATCAAAGTGGCGCCCCAATAGATAATACTGTAGTGCTTCTAAGGCCCATTTTATGGCTAAACATTACTTTTCTATGATCGCATATTTTCTCTCATGCTCATTAAGCTTTCTGCTCAGGTACACCACAGGATGTTCTTCCCCACTGTGTACTTGTGACAATACTTCTCCAATGCCAACATCAGATGCATCCTTCTGAACTAAAAAATCCTTGCAGAAATCTGGGGAGTACAACACTGGCTGCGCACAAAGGGCCTTCTTGAAGATTTGGAAAGACTCCTCTGCTTCTGGGGACCATTTTACCATTACAGACTCTTTCCCCGTTGTAAGGTTAGTCAGTGGAGCAGCTAGAATGGCAAAAATGTGGAATGAACCTTCTGTAGTACCCGGTGATACCCAGAAACGCTCTGACCTGATTGTTTGCTGGACGTGGGCACACTTGGATGGATTCTATTTTGTTCACTTGGGATTTTAGGACTCCTCGGCTAATAGTATAGCCCAAATACCTGGTTTCTTCTAAACCAATGGCACAATTTTTTGGGTTTGACATAAACCCTTCCTTGAAAAAGGAATCCTAGACCGCCTAGCTACAGGACAAGTGAGAGTCCCAGTCAGTGCTATGTATCACTATGTCATCCAGATAAGCTGTGGCATACTGTTGGTGAGGTCTTTGAGTATTCTCCATAGCCCACTGACATGTTGCAAGGGCATTTTGCAACCCAAAAGGCATCTTTTTATACTGGAACTATCCCTCAGGGGTCATGAACGCATTCAGTGCAGATTGAAAAAGAGTCCTGTACAATTTCTGAGCAGTGTGGTCCGGTTCAGGTGTGGATTACAGGCTATTGACTTCTATAGGAACCTTTTCTAATCTGCATATATGTGAACAGGATAAAATCCTGCTCTCAACCTGATCTGAACCATTGAACAACTACTATATCAATTACTGGAGCTGTGAAACCTGAGCTTCAATCCACACCGCACGTTTGAATCAGCTCTCAGGGGAATTTGCCAAGAACGTATTTCTACATCCAAAAGCATGGGTCTGGAGCTGCTAATTTTCACTAATTGATGTGAGTGCGCTATCTACTTTGTATTGTCCGATTATTGGCACTAAACATAGTGCACAATGGGAGCTTGTGTTTTATGTTTTTGAATGAGATAATAGCTCAGTATTTGACCTTGCCTGGAGAGGAGCCATTATTGGTGTGCTGACCCCTAAAGGGAGATTTGTGTGCGGTGAGAACTGATCCATTTGGAGTGACAGCAGACTTGGAGGATCTTTGAGAGGGATCCAATCGAGCGCTTTTACCTGCAAGGGTCGAAGTTTTGAGGTGAGAGGCTGATCTAGCCGGTGGTCGAATTATCGTCTGTCAACCATTCACCCACGTGTTCACACAAATATCAGCACAAGTGTTTGATCCGAACGTGGTCATCTATGTGTTTTTTGGACTTTAAGAGCACAGAAATAAGAGTTTTTGGTGTGTGCAGTTGCACTGTTGTTTCTTCACTATTGTACACAGTTTATGTACTCAATTATTTGATCACCTAATGGGGTATTTGTAGTTACATGTGTGTATTGATGTACACGTTTGCTCACATTTTTTTAGATTTTTTTTCATGAGTCTATTATTTGAATGTGATTATATGTTTTTACAGCTGGAATTAATATTTTTCACCATCACTGCTGAGCCTTTTTTATGTTCACATATAGTAGTGTCACTTGTTATTAATTATTTTGCATGATTTCACTTAATTTGGCACTATATTACATATAGTATATGTATTTTTTTCTCACTTATATTTTTTATGTACAGTTGTGTCCAAAATTATTCAACCCCCAATGCTGTAAAGGGGTTTAGGGACTATAGTGTACATTTGGAATTGTATTCAGAATCAAATCCTACAAGGACGTTGTAACTACCCAAATGCAACTAAAATGACATCAATTGTTTATGTAATACAGTAGTAAATGGTTCTTATGTGGTTTCTTCATTGCCACAATTATTCAACCCCTTAAAGACTACCACTCTGAAGAACAGAGGTTCATACAGGTGCTTTCCATCAGGTATTGAAAACACCTGTGGATGTCACCGAGCAGCAATCAAGCATAATAAGCACCAATTAGGCAGCTTTAAAATGACTGTGATACTCAGCTCCTTCTAGACATTTACTGGTGTGGTTACAAACATGGTGAAGGCAAGAGAATGGTCCAGGAAGACAAGAGAAGAGGTGATTTCTCTTCACAGGAAGGGCAATGGCTATAAGAAGATTGCAAAGATGTTAAACATACCAAGAGACACCTTAGGAAGCATCATTCGCAAATTCAAGGCAAAGGGCACTGTTGAAACGCTACCTGGTCGTGGCAGAAAGAAGATGCTGACTTCGACTGCTGTGCGCTACCTGAAGCGTAGAGTGGAGAGAAGTCCCCGTGTGACTGCTGAGGAACTGAGAAAAGATTTGTCAGATGTGGGTACAGAAGTTTCAGCCCAGACAATAAGACGCACACTGCGTAATGAAGGCCTCCGTGCCAGAACTCCCAGGCGTACCCCCTTGCTGTCTCCAAAGAATAAGAAGAGTCGACTGCAGTATGCCAAAAGCCATGTGGACAAACCACAAAAGTTGTGGGATAGTGTTCTGTGGACTGATGAAACAAAATTAGAACTGTTTGGGCCCATGGATCAACGCTATGTTTGGAGGAGGAAGAACAAGGCCTATGATGAAAAGAACACCTTGCCTACTGTGAAGCATGGTGGAGGGTCAATCATGCTTTGGGGCTGTTTTGCTTCTGCAGGTACAGGGAAGCTTCAGCGTGTGCAAGGTACCATGAATTCTCTTCAGTACCAGGAGATATTGGATGGAAACGTGATGCAGTCCGTCACACACCTGAGGCTTGGGAGACGTTGGACCTTTCAACAGGACAATGATCCCAAGCATACCTCCAAGTCCACTAGAGCATGGTTGCAGAGGAAAGGCTGGAACATTTTGGAGTGGCCATCGCAGTCACCAGACTTAAATCCGATTGAGAACCTCTGGTGGGACTTAAAGAAAGCAGTTGCAGTGCGCAAGCCTAAGAATGTGACTGAACTGGAGGCCTTTGCCCATGAAGAATGGGCGAAGATACCCGTAGATCGCTGCAAGACACTTGTGTCAAGCTATGCTTCACGTTTAAAAGCTGTTATAACTGTAAAAGGATGCTGTACTAAGTACTAAGATTGAATGTCACTTGGGGGTTGAATAAAACTGATAATGCTGTGAGCACAGAAAAGACATTTGTGGTTATTTCATTATAACTGTTATGTTATATTTGTCTGACCTACAAGTGCCTCTTTAATGTAAATGTAAGCAAGATGACTGAATGATCAAAAGCAATGTCAAACTGGCCAAAACACTCAATTTCAGTGGGGGTTGAATAATTTTGGACACAACTGTATTTATATGTAGTAGTTTATGAGAGTAGCGCTTCATTCCTCCATGCAACTGTTTCCTGTAGTTGGCCACCAGGTTTGCACACATCTCAGGAGGGATTTTGGCCCACTCCTCTTGGCAGATCCTCTCCAAGTCATTAAAGGTTTGGTGGCTGACATTTGGCAAATCGAACTTTCAGCTCCCTCCACAGATTTTCAATCGTATTAAGGTCTGGAGACTGGCTAGGCCACTCCAGGATCTTAATGTACTTCTTCTTGAGCCACTCCTTTGTTGCCTTGGCCGTGTGTTTTGGGTCTTTGTCATGCTGAAACACCCATCCACGACCCAGTTTCAATGCCCTGGCTGAGGGAAGAAGGTTCTCACCCAAGATTTGACAGTACATTGCCCCGTCCATCGTCCCTTTGATGCGGTGCAGTTGTCCTGTCCCCTTAGCCCCTAAAGCAGAATGTTTCCACCACCATGTTTGACTCTGAGGAAGAGGCAAGTCCTCGAGACGCATCAACCTATTGGATGTCTACACTCCCTATTGCAGACTGTCACTCAGCACGGTGTTGACCCAGCTGTTCTTTTATGATGTGCCTTGACTTTATTGTCGTTTGTGAGTACAACGACTACTTTATTTCTTATTAAACATTTTTTATGGTAATGCACTAGGCCAGTGCGCCTTCTGTTTGTTCTTTCCTCATTCAGTATAAAACAGGAGTAGCCTCAGCAATGTACAAACTGCTGTTGTGGGGGCCAAGACGTTGACCAGCCCCAATATACAGATATCTGCCCTTTGAGGTATAGAGATAGTGGTTAATTGTGTAATAACCTGAAGGACTCCTGACCAAAATGTCTGTAAATGGGGACATGTCCATATACGTAAATGAAATGAAGAAATGCAGCGCAACAATATATAAATAAATATAATAGTTACAATCTAATACGTGCGTGTATAAATAATGAAAACAACCTGCTGTGCTCATGAAGATCAATATATGCTATTCAAGATGACTTCCAATGCATACATGTAAACACGCATAGAAACTGTACATAACCAGTGCTATAAATAGTGCACACAAATACAAAAATAAAAACAAATAATCCTTAATGGTGATCTGTCCCTTTAAATCCTAAATGCCATCACATGGACCTGTGTGGTACACTTCCTGTGTATCGTGATCCAAATACACCTACAAAAAGTGTCAACTGAATATAGTCTAAATAGTGGTGGACCGTCCCTTTAAATCCGCTGTACTTCAGGTGGACCAGTCTAAACACACTACTGCATAAACATGTACGGTGCTCCTGTGTCACCCCTTAGTGCTCTTCCACTTCCAACACTCTATTGCGCTCACCTCCAAGTTTGACCTATAATACCAGGTCAAACTGTGCTTTTCCCTTTAACCAGGGAGGGTATAATGATACACAGATCCTTCACCACCGTTTGCCAGCACTTTTAGGCAGATCCAGATCGCTCCATATCCATGTTAAAAAAATGCTCAATATAGTGTAGTATTTCTACTAAAACCAGCCTTTATTAAAACAATCCATTTCAACTCCCATTAAAATGTGTCCTCCTGGGACCCTACAGGGTTAAAAACTCACTATACAGTGTTTTCTGCCAAGTATATGCAGAAATCCCTCTTCCAAAATGGCAGCACGTGTCCTTCCAGTTAATGGCCTGACATCATACGCGTACCCTACAAGTTACGTCACATCATGTTACTTCATCAGGAGTAGTTGATTGGATGTCAAGCCTTCCATTTATATCCATTCATTGATTGTAATGCAATGCATATGTGGCGACACCATTTTGTTATAGACCTTCACATGGTCTCGGGCGCCATTTTCTTGTGGACATGCGCATCGCAAATATGCATTGACCTCACTCTGCAAGGAGGGATTACTATGGCAGCTGCAGTAACATACACTCGGATACATTGGGGTACGAACATGACAAGGTCTAATACACACTAGATCTGTGTATTCGCCTAAGGGGATAATATGAACACTAAAGGTGATCAAAGGTGGAGACATATATAAATACTTGATAGGACAGGACAGTATATACTGGACCGCTCTATACTATGGAAATTAAAAGGTTATTGTATGGACACTAAAAAAGGTACTTAAGACATATGTAAATACCTTTTTATCTTGGATGGTAGTTTTTAGTGTTCATATAAATCTTCACGAGCAGGTTGTTTTCACTATTCATACACGCACGTATTAGATTGTAGGAACCATTATATTAATTTATTTATATAGTGTTGTGCTGCATTTCTTCATTTCATTTACTTTGTTACATGTGGGAACACAGTATATGCTAGCTGCACAATTATTTTTAGGCGGTTTCATTGCACATATCACATGTAAGTATCCAGCTGAGTCCGCATCGCAGCACCAACAAGTGGGCAGACACTCTAAATACATTTTATGGAATCTATGAGGGGTATAATACAACTTATGAAGGATTTTGAATTGAATCAGTCGATCCTGGGAAGAGACCAACTGAGCGAAGGGATACTCCCAAACTTCCAATCTTCATCGACCAGCTCTGGCAGCTCCACCACCCAAAAGGATTTAAGGTCGTCCAAACCATGGTGTACCGTAGGTTGGAGGGCCTTGTAGATATTCGATAAGGGTTTAACCAGGGAGACATCCCTGAGAAGAGATTCCATGTCAAAATGACGTAAGGTTATAGCCATGGATCCAAATTGGGCAGCATAAGCATGATGGGGCTGGACAAAACAGAAAAGGTAAATCAATGGGCAGTACAAATCTATTCTTAAGAGTCAACAACCTTTTTCAATGTTTTATTTAAGCGTTCCACCAAACTATCAGTTTGAGAGTGGTACACAAATGTGTGCACCTTAAACAATTTGCACAACATTCTAGTTGAGACATGAAAGGGATGCCCTGGTCTATGAGGATCTCCTTAGGTACCCCCAAGTGACTGAACACCATGAACAATTCTTTGGCAATGTTCTCAACAAAGTGAGCAAAGTAACTGCCTCAAGGTAACGAGTAGTATAATTCATGATTATGGGAATATACTAATGGCCCCAGGCAGACTTCGGCAGTGGACACACAAGGTTCATGGCAATCCTCTCAAATGGCACTTCAATAACGTGCAAGGGTAATAAAGGACTTCGGAAGTGGGGTAGTGGTACTGATATTTGACATACAAGACAGGATTGACAATAGTTCATCTGTCAATGGACAGCCTGCTGCAACATGTCTAAGTTTGTGACAATGGAAACACCCACTATTGCCTCAGCTTGGTTTGATAACTGGCACCAGCTTCCCTTGTTTGGGATGCCAAACATCAGTCCTGGCTCCAACATTGCTTCCCCCTGTCTCCATGCCAGGCTTACCACCCACTTCCCCTGGAACAGTCTTACTGACTTCCTGGGGAGACCATGGCCTTGGGTGGAAAGTACAGGCAACTGTAGGGGTGGCGAACAGGCTCTCTGCGGCATAACACCTCTCGACAAGCTCAACCAGGTTGTTCTGCAGGGGAACTGGCAGTGAACTCAGGAATCGGTCCATGACCACACGTTACACGATCTGTGGTCTGGACAGGGATTCCGACTGCAGCCATTTCCGCACCATGTGGATTAGGTCACACATCAGTGATCTTGGGGGTCTCTTGTCCCGGAAGGTTCAGCTGCTGATCCCGAATGGCCAAGGTTACCCCAAGATGTGCTAGGACTCTTGCTTCTGACGACCCCAGATCATTTTTAAGCCTCCTGCGATTCTCCAGTAAGCGGGTGACCAGTTCGGCCCACTGGGTTTTAGGTCAACCTTCCCTCTCGGCAGTCCTTTCAAACAAGAGCAAAAAGGCCTCCGGGTTTTCATCTGTAGTTATCTTAGAGAGAAAGCAACCCACATAGATGGCTGAGGGGACACTCAATTTTAGCAGCTGAGGACTGTGCTAGTATCTGCACAACCACAGTCAGGGTTTTCCTATCCGATTCTGCAGCAGTGGCTAGCTGTTCAAGCAGCCTCTGCATTTGCTCCTATACAGCACCAATCTGTTGGCACAGTACCTTTGTTTGCTCCTGTGCAATAGTGTTGGCTTGGTGTCATGCAGCAATTGCTTGCTGCTGCACAGCGTTAACACCAACTGCTTCCTCCATATTTAGCCACTCCAGGCACTGGCCCTTTAAATAGTTCTTTACTAAAAGTGCCTGCATCCTCCACCATATGTGAGCTGGGGATCGGTAGCCGGTACATACGCCCCCTGGGGTAAGCAGTCTCTCAGGCACAGATACCAAATCCAATAAGTTGGTGATAAACAGTGTGATGTTTATTGGTGGTATTTACAAGACTATTCAGAGGTGCTGCACAGTGGTTCAGAAAGTGATCAAGGCAAACCCCCCCCCCCCCAAAAAAAATACCAAAACAAAATCCTAGCTGCATCCCGGCACTAACTACACAAAAATACAGGTCCTAACAGGCTGAACAAGCCTACCACTTGTCAGCCTCCACAATTACAGATTGTTAGCTTTTACCAACCTTTCAGCTCTCTCAGACAGGACTTTTCTGACCCCCAGGCCAAGAGCTCTGGCTATAGGTTCCAGGTGAGAGTAATGAGTACTAAACCCTGCAATGGACCATGGATCACAAATTCCTAAATGTATATGAGAGGAACCTGAGAGACCTATAAACCTCAAAACAGGACATTCCCAGGATCTACTACAAATATATATCATAATATGCAGATTCCATTCCTTTCACACAGACTAAATATACACGGATTTGAGTTATTTTTAGAAAGAAACATTGCAGAATACATTTTGTCCTAAGTTTATGAAAAAAAAAATATTTGCAAAATTTTATAATAGAAACTAAGAAAAATGTGGGTTCTTTCAAAATTGTCTTTTTTTTTATTGTTTATAAAACGAAAAATATATCACAAAAAGAAAACCCAGTGGTGAATAAATGCCGCCAAAATAAAGCTTTATCTGACTCAAAATAATGATAAAAATGTAATTTGGGTACAGTGTTGTATGGCTGAGTAATTGTCATTCAGAGTGTGACTGCGCCGAAAGCTGAAAATTGGCCTGGCCAAGAAGAGGGTGAAAGTATCTGGTATTAAAATGGTTAAAAAGTCATTTGCCCTCACTATCTGACAACGGTTTTCCCAGATAGAAAGCAAAGGAAAGTCTGGAAGAGAAACACAGATACAGACGAGAATAAAAAGTTGCCAGGAGTTCAAACTCTTGCCTACCTTACTAAGAAAGGGGGTCATATTTTTTCCTGTATTAATTACTGGGCATTTTCCCTCATTTCCTGTCTGGTAAATTGTTCACAGATGAACAGGAATTGAAGGAAAATATTTCTAATGGAGTCTCGGATAGTAGTAACAAAACAATGGGGGTTCTAATCCCTCCCTGCTTTATCCAAAACTTTAAAAACATTTTGGCTGGAAATACACTTTATTAGAAGGTAAACTTGGTACAAGACTGACTTAATTTTTTAATAAACATACAACTGCACTCACTGGTGTCTTTAAAGCAGTATTAAACCCAAAAGCAAACCTGTATTATAATGCTGCTTACCAACCTTTTTTTTTTTGGCTATTTACATCTGGTGATCTTGCCAGGAACTCTTGTTTTTTAGAAGAACAAGCTCTCCAGCAGAATGCACCAGTTTACATGGATTGGACAGACCATTTAACACTGGCAGAGGTGAATAAAATTACCAAAAGGAAAAACTGTGCCTTTAACTGATTGTAACTGATTGTAAAGTGTGAGCTGGAGTTTGGCCAAATCACCAGGTGAAAACAGAGAGGGGGGGGGGGGGGGGGCGGGAGAAGCCAAAGAGAAAAAACTGTGATGCAGCCACCACATCTAATGACTGGTAAGCTCCACTATATTACATTTTGGGTTTTGGGTTTAATACCACTTAAGGCCTGGTTCACATCTATGCACATTCAAATGAATAGGCTGTCATGTCTGCGTTTCACGCAGGAAAAAGGTTCCTGCACCATTCTAAAAAGGTAGTAGTCAGGAAATCGCATGGTACTTTTTTCCATGCGATTTCCCTGCGGTTCCAACACCCGCAAAAGCACTGCATTTTTGGGAGTGTGGGGGTGTCAATTAAAATGAATGGCAGCCCTGCACGGTTTCAAACAGCAGCGTGTTTTGACTGTGGGTGGTTGCAGATGAGTAATCGGTGCGATTCCCACACCCGCAACCACCCACGCAAATGTGAACAGGGCTTAGACATGCCTGAAGTTCAGCTTTAAACTAATTTAAGATACTCACAGTTTATGTTTGCAGGTTAACATGGCTTCTGCAATTGGTAGCTGATGGCAGTTGTTGGCTCCACTCACATACTGCATTATACGACCAAAAATATCAAAAGGCTCTTAAAGAAAGAGAAAATATTTATTGTAAAAAACAACATAAGTATTAGTATGTACAACTTGCAATGTTCCTAAAAAATGACAGTGCAAAATAGTACTGACCACCAAAAAAATGGAAGCAGAATATGTAAACAACAAGACGAGGTAAGTGCCAATTTTTTGTTAAAAAAAAAGTTTTATACCCATGCAGTGCAATAAAGATCACACTGTGCAAGAACCCCAATAATCAGCCATCTATGCAAGTGACTACAGCCTTGCTTCAGTTTTGTGGTCTTTAGAATCTCTCAGACATGGTGCTGGCTGCCCGGTCTTTGGTCACCCTTGCCCCTCCTCAATATATTAATAGTCTATACAATGGTACATTAACGTAGCCAAAAACAAAAATAAACACACTTCTAAATGTATTTAAAGGTTTTGTGTACTCTTGAGTAGTAGTAAAAGGAGAGGACTGGCTTGCAGTCCTCTTCTCATTTGTAGTGACTTTTTTTTTTTTTTTGGGATCCCAGGATTTTTGGAGGTCTGGAGTGATATTTGGGTGAGAAAAGGACCTCCACTCCTGACTACAAGGACTCTGGTTCCTACAGGGTTAAACAGCCTCCAGGAAGCAGCACAAAGGATAGGAAGCTCCTAGTCCTGGGTGTGGAGGAGTTGTGAGGGACCTGGCTGTGTGCTGCTAACCGTGGGGTAAAGTCCCAATATGAGCTTTAAATGTTTGATATTCTTATTTGTGCTGAAGATAAGCAAACTCTTGAGTTTTAGTGTTTTCTGAAGTTGTATTTGCTGCTGGAAGCTATATTTTGTTTGCTTTAAAAGAAAAATACAAACACCTTTATCCTCCTGAAATATAATATACACTATATTGTCAAAAGTATTGGGACACCTGCCTTCATGTGCACATGAACTTTAATGGAATACCAGTCTTAGTCCATAGGGTTCAATATTGAGTTGGCCCACCCTTTGCATCTATAAACAGCTTCAACTCTTCTGGGAAGGCTGTACACAAGGTTTAGGAGTATGTCTATGGGAATGTTTGACCATTCTTCCAGAAGAGCATTTGTGAGGTCAGGCACTGATGTCAGACGAGAAGGCCTAGCTGGAAGTCTCAGCTCTATTTCATCCCAAAGGTGTTCTATCAGGTTGGGGTCAGGACTCTATGCAGGCCAGTCAAGTTCCTCCACCCCAAACTCGCTCATCCATGTCTTTATGGACCTTGCTTTGTGCACTGGTGTGCATTCATGTTGGAACAGGAAGGAGCCATCCTCAAACTGTTCCCACAAAGTTGGGAGAGTGAAATTGACCAAAATGTCTTAAGAGTTCCCTTCACTGGAACTAAGGGGCCAAGCCCAACCCCTGAAAAACAACCCCACAACTTAAATTTCCCCTCCACTAAACTCTACACTTGGCACAGTGCAGTCAGGTAAGTACCGTTCTACTGGCAACTGCCAAACCCAGACATGTCCATCAGATTGCCAGACAGAGAAGTATGATTCATCACTTCAGTGAACATGTTTCCACTGCTCTAGAGCACAGTGGCGCTGTGCTTTAAACCACTGTATCCGACGATTTACATTGCTCTTGGTGATGTGAGGCTTGGATGCCGTTGCTCGGTCATGGAAACCCATTCCATTAAGCTCTCTATGCACTGTTGTGCTAATCTGAAGGTCACATGAAGTTTGGAGGTCTTTAGCTATTGACTCTGCAGACAGTTGGCGACTTCGAAGCGCTTTGCTCTTCAGCATGCGGTGACCCTGCTCTGTCATTTTACACGGCCTACCACTTTGTGGCTGAGTTGCTGTTGTTCCCAGTTGCTTCCACTTTGTTATAATACCACTAACAGTTGATCATGGAATATCTAGTAGCAAGGAAGGAAATTTCACGGCTTGACTTGTACAAGTGGCAACCTATCACGGTACCACACTTGAATGCACCGAGCCCGAGAGCGATTCTTCCACAAATGTTTTTAGAAGCAGTCTGCATGCCTAGGTACTTAGTTTTTTTTTATACCTGTGGCCATGGGGGTGATAGGAACACCCCTGAATCCAATGATTTGGAGGGGTGTCCCAATACTTTTGGCAATACAGTGTATATATATATATATATATATATATATATATATATATATATATATATATATATATATATAGTTATAGTGACAGGAAGGCAGGAAGAACTAGGGGATGTGTTCAGGATGGGTGATATATTTGTCCCAGGTTCATGCTCTACACGGACGGTTCCTTCTGTTGTGCTGTGTAGTCAGCCTGTTTAGCTCACTGATGTACAGTAATTAGCTCAGCTGTAGTGAGTTAAGGGCTCTGGGCTCTATAAAACTCCCAGGCTGCTTAGTGAGAATGCTCCAACCTGAAACCAGTTTGCTGTGCAGGACAGGCTGGGGAGCAACCAAACCATCCTGTGGTGAGAGAAAATCTGTGTGATCTTAGACTGTGTGAACACCCTGTGTCTGAGCAGTGGTAGGCTGTATTCAGCTAGATAGGAACCTGTGTTTGCAGTTAGACGCCCAGTGTGGCAAGGTTTTATTTTCTGTTTGTATTTTTTTTTTTTTGCTGTTTTGACTATATGCACTGTGTGTTCGCCAGACTTGTAAATAAAGCACCACTTTATTCACTAGGATCCTGCTGTCATGCAGAGCCTCTTTCACGGTGCTCTGACCCATCCAAGAGGTCAAGCACAACCTGATACTGGGCTAATCCCTCACATATGGTGGAGAACGTGGGCACCCAGAACCCCTTCCTTTGTACTTGTCAAATGCATAGGCATATATCTTAGCCCCATTGCCATCGGCATCCACTTTCATTCGAGCTTCATATGAATAGCTGTCCACAAGAGGGATGTCTTGCTCATCAATTAGTGTATACTTGATCTTTCCAGCCACCCGGCCGAGGCGCGCGATGCCCAGCTTGAAGTCCGCCAAGGCCGGCAAAGGAGCGGGATGACACACGCTGTTGACCCGATGCTCGGTGCGCTCTCTCTTCTCACGGACCGGCCCGGACACAGGAGGAGGCGGCGCGTGTGCCCAGCCGCTGGAGCTCACGTTTCTACATGCGGGAGAAGCTGGGGGTGCCACGCGCCGCCTCTCCCCCACACACTGAGCGCGACAGGCTACACCCAGAGCAGGCGGAGCCCCAGCCCCAAGCCCATTAGACAAACTTTCTTTTTCAGCTGTCCTTTCAAAAGCAGTCAGAAACATCTCAGGGTCATCATCTGTAGTTATCTTTGGCAGCAGGTGACTTACACGGAAAGATGGTATGGTCATCCATAGTGAAGATTGGGACTCACATTTACCGAAAGTCCGGGCAGTATTAGACTATCTGAAAAGCAGGGTTTACAGCCAATCCAAACAAATGTACCAGTGGGCTAGAGGAAGCCAAGTATCTGGGATATACCATTGGGAGAGGTCTGATAAAGCCCCAGGTCAACAAAGTTGAAGCTATACAAAGCTGGCCACGCCCCACCAACAAGAAGCAGGCATGAGCGATTTTGGGAATTGCTGGTTATTACCGGCTTTTTATTCCTCATTTTGCTTCACAGGCTGCTCCCCTGACCAATTTGACAAAAGGGAAGGAGTCTGTCATGGTCAAATGGACCCCTGAAGCAGAAGCAGAAGCAGCTTTTGAGGCCTTAAAACAGGCCTTATGTAGAAAGCCAGTGTTGTACTCCCTGGATTTTTCAAGGGATTTTGTCGTTCAGACCGATGTTGGGTTAGGAGCTGTGTTGTCGCAGGTTTTCAAAGGGGAAGAACACCCCGTCATTTAAATCAGCCAGAAATTAAAACTCCATGAAGAAAATTATGCCACTATTGGGAAAGAATGCTTAGCAATTAAGTGGGCTCTAGCTTCTCTCCGCTACTATCTCTTGGGTAGACAATTTGAACTAGTAACAGATCATGCTCCTTTGAGGTGAATGGCACAGAACAAAGAGACCAATAGGAGAGTGAATAGGTGGTTCCTGGCCCTTCAAGAATTCAGTTTCATCATAAAGCACCACCCCGGTGCTAGAATGGGGAATGCAGATGCCCTGTCCCGAGTACACTCTTGCTTAGCAACCTGTGTTCCAACCCCAAGGTTGAAGCAAGAGGGGGGCGGTATGTGACAGGAAGGCAGGAAGAACTAGGGGATGTGTTAAGGATGGGAGATATATTTGTCCCAGGTACATGCTCTACACAAACTGTTTCTCCTGTTGTGCTGTGTAGTCAGCCTGTTTGGCTTACTGATGTAATTAGCTCAGCTGTAGTGAGTTAAGGGCTCTGGGCTCTAGAAAACTCCCAGGCTGCTTAGGGAGAATGCTCTAACCTGGAACCAGTTTGCTGTGCAGGACAGACTGGGGAGCAACCAAACCATCCTGTGGTGAGAGAAAATCTGGGTGATCTTAGACTGTTTGAACACCGGAGGGTTTATTTACTAAAGCTGGAGAGTCCAAAATCAGACTCCCTTCTGCATAGAAACCAATCAGCTTCTAACCTCAGCTTGTTCAATGAAGCTTTGGCAATGAAACCTGGAAGCTGATTGGTTTCTATGCAGAAGGGAGTCTGATTTTGGACTCTCCAGCTTTAGTAAATAAACCCCCTTGTGTCTGAGCAGCGGTAGGCTGTATTCAGGCAGCTAGATAGGAACCTGGGTTTGCAGTTAGACGCCCAGTGTGGCAAGGTTTTATTGTCTGTTTGTATTTTTTTTGCCGTTTTGACTATATGCAGCATGTGTTCACCAGACTTGTAAATAAAGCACCACTTTATTCACTAAGATCCTGCTGTCGTGCTGAGCCTCTTTCACGTGGGAAAATGTTACATATTACATATTGCTGCACCTGCTGGAGTGAGAGCAATAATTTTAGCACAAGACCTCCTCCATAACACTAAACTGATGACCTATTAGGGGCTTTTGAAGTGCAGCATATAGAAAATGTAGGGTACTGAAACTTGTCACCATTTCATAGGCGCACACACATTTAATGTTTGGGTATCTATACTTAGTGCAACCTCGTCTTTTATATTTTACCAAAAATGTGGGTAATTTATTGCATTTTTTTGCCCTAAAATTCACTTTTGTGTGTTTACTGAATTTTTGACAGGTACCCACCTCCTAGGCAATCCGAAGCGCTGCTCATGCATGTGCTGTGGGCACCCAGCTGTGAAGCCACAAGTTATCACAATCAGGTGCCCACACTTAAGATGCTGGCACCAGGGACAGAGGATGGCTGGTGAACCGCTGTGGTGAACACACAACTGGATCGAGGAAAGGTGAGTGGCTGTTTAACAGTCAACAGCTACAGTTTTTGTAGCTGTTGACTTTTCTTTTTTCCACAGGAGACTGGAGCTCCTCTTTAAATTGAACTAATGACTTTTTTTCTTAAATTAAAAAAGATCAATTCTTTCAATAGCAAGTCATCCTTTTATTTTTTTATTTGACACAAAAATCTTATTATAATGTCTTGTCAACAAAGTGCACTATATGGTCTCTTGAACACTATAGCTTGAAAAATCAGTACAGCTTTTGTTTTTTTTTTACGGATCTAAAATGTAGCCTATTGATCTATATCAGTTTTTAAATATCTGGTTTTGAAAGATCTAGATGCATTGAAATTTGGAAAATCTCAACCTCAAAAAGGGATATAAAAATGGGTATTGACCAATTGTGTGCAAGAAAAAACAAATAGTCATTCGCCCTGCGGATAAAGGGGGAGGTGTAGTCTTCTTTATAAGGAACTATAACAAGGAACTGCATAATATTATTTCTGATACAGTTACTTACACCCCCACATTGCATCTAATCCCACGCAAATGTATAAAAGAGAACTAAATTGGTGGATAGTGAGTATAAAGATGGAATCCTGGATAACAAGGAACAGGCATTTTTGGTTCCCTTGGCCAACAATCATACTATTTACCGAAGATTCACAAAATCATTGTCTAGTCCTCCAGGAAGGCCCATCATCAATGGTATAGACCCGGTAACAGCAAGAGCGGGTAGATTTATAGATAATTTTTTACAGCCATTGGCTGTGGGTACATCATCGTATTTAAAGACATACCATCAAAGTTTTGACTGATGTAAAATGGCAATCTAGTTATATCATGGCAACAGCAGACATTGTGTGTTTATATATTATCATTATTATTATACAGGATTTATATAGCGCCAACAGTTTGCTCAGCGCTTTACAATATAACAGGAGACAATACAGCAACAATACAGTTCAATACAAAAGGGATAGGAGGGCCCTGCTCCTTGCAGTTTATAAGCTATATATGATCATAATCGCACCCACTAGGCTTGGAAGGGGTCCAATATTTCTTACAGAGATTCCAACCTTCCTGATATTCAGAGGAACATTATTGTAAGGCTATTGGATTTCTCTATAAGCAACAATTATTTCTGGTCAGATGGCTCCTACTATCTGCAAAGGAGGAGAGTGGCCATGGGAACAAAATTTGCTTCCAGTATAGCCAATCTTTTTATGGCCAAATGGGAGGATGACTTCGTCTTAAAAAGATAAAAGGCCAGAACTAATCCGCATATTAGACAATGTCATCCTCATTTGGAATGGTGAACTATAGTTATATGAACTATCTAAATAATAATCAAAGGGGAAAACTATTGAGCTTTGAGGAGAGTGAGAAAGAGGTACATTTTTTAGATCTGAAGATTGTGGTGGATGCAAGATCTATAGTCACATCAACTTTTTTTTTTTTTTTTTAAGGCCACGGATAGACATGGCCTCATACCTAAGGGTAGCTGTCATCACCCTTCATGGTTAGTCTCAGTCCCAAATAGCAAGTTTTTAAGACTTGGGCGTAACTGTACACGCATTGAAGATTTTTTGTAATCAAGCTAGCTTTTTAAAATCAAGATTTTTGGATAAGGCTTATTCAAATGAGTGAATTGGATAGAATCATTACCGAAGTGGAACTGTGGAGTAGGAATTCTTTATCGGTTGAGAAAAATAAAGTTCCTGTAGATAATGGCAACTTTGGCCTATCAATCACCACATATTATGAATAACATTATAAGATCAAGCAGATCATTAAGAGGCATTGGTCAGTGCTCCAGAAAGATCACATTTTAAGTGAAGTCTTACCAGAAAGACCCACAGTAATTTTTGAGGGAGACCCCTCACTGCATGATATGGTAGCCCCCAATACGCCCAGTATTCTTTCAAGATTCAAAAGGAATCCATTAATGTTGGAGATGTAATGTTTGTAGGCTAAACAGCATCCAGGAACGCAGAGTTTATGCATTTAAGTCTAACCAAGCATTGAAAGTGTATGAATGTAAAAAGAACATGCAGCGCTAATAGAGTTCAATCATACATGCATAATTATAGATGGTGCATAATAAAATGGTATTGTGAACACCACTAGATGATAAACTGTCTAAACGTTCACAGATTGTAATAGCAATAAATATCTCCAACGAGAGTGTTCTTGTGGTGAATAGTGCAAAATTTCAAGGTGAAGTGGTGAAAAAATGGGTGACTTCTGTGACCATATTCATCCCACAGAGATGAGTGTAGATTGCACTAACCAGAAAGCGCAATGGTAATGCGCATTTGAGTGTTAACCAACTCCTGGTCATCCGCCTACTAAAACTGGATCACTGGGAGGGTCATCAGGCTTGCGTCAGCTGGGCAAAGTATCACAACCTCAGGATCTCCAGGTGTCAGGGGGTGTGCACTCGTCTCACCAGCAAGGGGAGATTAACCATTCCTGATGTGGCCACCAGATGATCCCAACAAGCCTTGAAGGGGGGGGGGGGCTCGGAAGTAACGAGCCAGAGCAACAAAAGATCTAATAGTGTAGTACTTTATTATCCACAGGGGTAAATTAAACAAAGCAATAGAATATACTACTCACATGCAGTAGTAAGCAGCTGCTGACAAGGAATCCAAACAATGGCCGCCGGCCGTCCACAGGGGCCGTGCGGTGTGACGTCACAGGGTATGAGGTAAGTATGAGGCAACTCGCTAACGCGTTTTGTGCGCTTGCACGTTTTCAAAGGGAAAGTGTATAATATTCTAACGTTCATCACATGCAGTAGTAACATTAACATTATTATCTACATATTGTTACCGCAAGGGTAAACCAACATGTAGGGCGTACTACTAGGACGAACGTGACAAATATTAAAAAAGGACACAGTGTGTCCAAATATTATGCAAAACATCACAACAAAAACCCTGTAGGAACTCAATTTATTACAACAGATAGGTACACCTCCCATTGGAGAGGTGATAATGCCAAAAGACAAATCTCCCGTTCTGAAACAAAGTGGATTTTTGAGCTAAGCACATATGTGCCTTATGGCCTCAACATAGAATGGTATATTAATGCTTTCATTAATAATAGTTGAATCAGTTGGGTAATAATTATATAATGGTAAGCATTGACATTTATTTGTGTGTATATTCAATGGAATCATTTTATACAATTTTTCTGTACTTTATAAATTACTACATTTAAAATTTAGCCCTTTTAGGAATCCATCAACATATATGCACTAGAAAACTTTTACCATTCCATGCTCAAGTTTAATTAAAGGAAATACATTTTTAATGATTATAAATGTAATATGAGGACGTGATTGTTGTATGTAAATTTCATTATTCACCTCTAGAGGGTGCATACAATTTTGGCGCATGTATTTCTATTATTCACCCCTAAAGATTAAAACAATGCTGGTACGTACATAGTTTCCTCTAGGGGGTGCATGCAATTTTTACTATTCGTCTCTAGGGGGGAAAAAAAAAAACGAGATGGTACAGACATACTCCATATGGTGCTATAAAGTAATTTCCCCGCTAGGGGGCTATCAGAACTAGAAACGGCAGAAAAGTATACAGGAAGGTGGTTTCTTAGCAACATTATTTTTGCATAAGCTCCCTCATTGGAGTGTCAATTTCGATCTTCTGCTCAGTAATTTTCTATATAACAGCATGGTGACGGACAGATGCTCTGAACCCCTAATGACATGTCTGACGAAATACATTGGGAGGAGCCAAGGCATACATCATCACACATGCGTGCCAGACAGTGGCCATATTAAATGTGGGCATCATTTGTTTGTGCTCTGTACAGAGCTGTATAATCCTTTGAGTAATTTCAATTTTAATTAATAAACCATTTTATCAGGAATTTCACACTATGGAAAATACGTCTATCTTTTACATGTTACTTCTGGGTTGACAAACCCGCCTAAGTGGTTGTCCTAACTAGAGGATTCGAGCACAGTTGGAGGTCCAGTGAATCGGATTTCTCTGTTGGATGAGACAGGATCTGTTTGAAATATCCATATAAAGCTGTGTTTGACTACTCTATAGTTTGTGTAACAAGCGAAAAGGAGGTTTACGAGATAGGTTTGACCCTCAAAGTGTTGTTCACTCATTGAATCCGGTATGATGACGGTCATTTGACGCCAGAAGAGTTTAATCATCACTTTTGGAATTGGGACGATCTCTTCATACTCGCCAGCACTGTCTTTCTATATATGATATAGTTATATATTGTATATATTGATTGGATATTTGATTTTAGTTAGCACATTGTTTTTTTTTGCATAATACAGGGTGCATAGGGATATTGCCAGATTTTATTTTTGTTGTTCAATCACATTTTCTATGAATATGAGCAACTGTTTATCAAATCTTTAACTTAACCGTACAAGACACTGCTTAAATATTGTGAAACATAAAATTGCAAGTACCATATTTTTTATACTACAGGGCCTCTGCTGCATAATGTTTTGGGGATTATAAGTAGTTTTACTAGAGAACTGAGTAATTATATACTTACTTTAAAGGCGTGAAAAAATAAAGATTTTTTTACATACCTGTAAAATCCATATACTGGAACTTAGTACAGGACGCAGGCTTATATTCATAAAACGCTGGGTTATAGGCTGCTACTTTCAGGTTACGGTGTACCGGCACAGCTTTTGGACACACCCTCTGGATGTTCTCCTATAACCCTACTCCACTCCATCAGACCTCAGTTTTTTTTTCCTTTAGCTAGCACTGCAGAACACAGGAGACAGTCTGTTTTTCGAACAGAAGCTATGGCTTCCAGATAAACCCTGACACCTCTACCAATGTTCAGACTACTGAGAACAAATTCTCTGGAATGTTTGATGCCAGGCATATAGGAGGAAGGACAATGTCCTCATTAGGGTGGAAGGCTAAGATGACTTTGGGTAGAAAGAATAGCCTTGGATGCAAGACCATTTTATCCCTGTGAAGAATCAGGAAAGGATCTTCTTCTGACAGAGCTATAATAAAACTATCATTAAAGTCCCACACACTATTTCACTTTTTTCTTTATATTGCCTAATGGGATATGGTGCTGAGGCTAATCAGGTATACCCAATTTAAAGTTCTTAAAAGAAGTAACTGGAGTAAGGACACTTTTCCCAATACTCCTCTTTACATGGACTTCTACCTCACGTAGACAAAGAGCACCCCTTTACCTTCAAAACTACAATTCATCCTTTGCAGGGCACAAGATGTGGAACACAAATTTCACCAAGTCTGCCAAAAAGCCTTACCTCTTAAGAGTGGGGGATGTGTATTGCAGCTTGCATCCCTCTGGGTCACAGACATTCCTAACTTGTTGGTGGTTTCAGGCTGGTACAGAATAGAGTTTGAAATGCTATCCTCTTACCATATTTTTGCTCTCAAACCAGAAAAAAAAATCCTCCAAAAAGGACAGAAAGATTTACAGACTGCCCTGAACCATCTCTCTTGTCCTAGGGGGTGGTTGTTCCAGAGCCTCTAGAGCGGGAGGCTTAATCTACCTGTCACTTACGCAGGATTGACGGGTTGCAGTCTCTTTCTTGCCGACCCCGAGAACGTGGACAGGAACCACAGCGGCATTTACTGGAACCAATTCCTGTATTTGTCTCCTGCAGCAGCTGTAAGCCTGCTTCTCCTCCTCTCCCCTCTCACAGGCATTCCATGGCTGCAGAGGGAAAATACAGAGGATTGGTTCTAGTAAATGACACCCTCGCTGCCTCTCCTGACCAGGTTCTGCTTCCTTCTACTGCCCGATTCCCACAAGTTCCCCCGCAGAGCTGTTGGCTTCCCTTCCTCTCCACTCCAACCATCTCCTGCAGGAATCATTTCAGGTTAGAGATCGGGGGAAGGAGCAGGTGAATATGTAATTTACCAGCCTCTTCCTTTTCTGAATGAACACAGTGAGTGGTCGGTATTGACGGCATTCTCATGCAATGGTGGAAAAACAGAGATGACTTATATACAACTAAGGAATACTCTGAAGCAGAGCTGCAGACTATCCATACTCTTCCTTTATTGACCTTGTGGAGCGCTGGGGCTGTGGGATGATGTTTGTGCATGACCTACATCCCTCTCCTGGGCCACTTTCCTCCTGTCTCCACCCAATTTCCTTTAGCCCGCTCTCTTTAGTGGGTGAACAATTCCATCATTTGGCCTATTCACACCTCTAGATCCCCTGAAGAAGCATAGACCATGAAACGTGTTGGGATACAGCATCCTTAACCAGTTATGGCTATGCATGTTTTGTGATGTTTTTGATCTTGTCTGTTTATTTAACACCTTCAGAATGGTATGGGTAGGATTCATAGGGTGCTTAGGAGATAAATGGTAATTTATATCCTTTAAAAAAAAAAAATGTTACTGAATACAATTTATGCATTTTACCTGGTTTTTGTCTAAATTTATTCCTGAGGTTAAAAAGAAAGCACCATTAAAGTGTCAAACATGATTTCACTTTTTTTTCTTTAAAGAATTTGTCAAGTGCATTGACAGAGGGAGGTCCTTCATAGGGCATACAAGTGAGCCATATTTTACAGGCAGCTTCAGCTAAGCTTTTAGCCATAATTTGTTGCGTACAGACAGAAAAGAGAATCATTCTTGAAATTTGAATCATGGCAGAAGGCAATACTTGTAAGTGTTCCGCCAGAACTTGGTCCTGGAATACAGGATTTTGTTGATAGTTCGTTTCCCTAGTTCAATTAGCTGCAGTTTAACAGACTTCAGAAATAGATGGTTGCAGAGCTGAGCCTGCAATTGCAAAAACAGCTCTTTAAAGCATCTCAAAACGTTTTATCTGCAAAAGGAACATCTTCTATAGACACAGTATGATGTTTATTTAGAACTGAGACAGAAGTGTCTGCTACTGGGACAGTCACTTTTTTGTTAATTCTTTTTCCACTGGAAAACTTGGCATTGATTTTCAAAGGAGTGGAACTTTTTCAGGAGTACACCAATAATCATAATTTGCCAGTTCTATTAGCTGATGAATAGGGAAGGTCTATATATCTATATATATATCTATATATACACACACATATACAGTTGTGTTCAAAATAATAGCAGTCAGACATCACTAACCTGATCAATCACTGTTGTTGGTAGAAATTATATTTCTACATGGCAAATAATTTACTAGCAGGTGTAGTAGAGTAATAGAAATCCAACAGACCCAACAGTCATGACATGCATGCTGCTGATTCTGTGTAATTGAATCACTAATTGAAAGGGGCATGTTCAAAATAATAGCAGTGTGGAGTTCTATTAGTGAGGTCATTCATTATTTGAAAAAAAGGTGGCAATTATTGCCCTTATTTAAGGAAGGAAGGCAGCAAATGCTATACATGCTGGTTACATGTGCATTTCTCGCTGTAATTCTGAGGAAAATGGGTCGCTCTAGACATTGTTCAGACAAACAGCATACCTGGATTAAAAAGTTGATTAGAGAGGGGAAAATATATAAAGTGCAGAAAATGATAGGCTGCTCAGCTAAAATGATCGCAAATGCTTTAAAATGGCAACCAAAACCTGAGACATGGAAGAAAGCGAAAAACTACCATTCGATTGGATAGAAAAAAAGCCAAAATGGCAAGGACTTAGCCAACAATCAGCTCCAGGAAGATCAAAGAAGCTCTAAAGTTACCTGTGAGTACTGTTACAATTAGAAGACGCCTATGTGAAGTCAAGCTATCTAAAAGAAGCCCCCGCAAAGTCCCACTGTTGAAAAAAAGACGTGCTGAAGAGGTTACCATTTGCCAAAGAGCACATTGACTGGCCTAAAGAGAAATGGTGCATAATTTTGTGGACTGATGAAAGTAAGATTGTTCTTTTTGGGTCTAGTGGCCGGAGACAGTTTGTCAGACGACCCCCAAACACTGAATTCAAGCCACAGTACACTGTGAAGACAGTGAAGCATGGTTGCGCAAGCATCATGATATGGGGATGTTTCTCATACTACAGTGTTGGGCCTATTTATCGCATACCAGGGATCATGGATCAGTTTGAATACATCAGAATACTTGAAGAAGTCATGCTGCCTTATGCTGAAGAGGAAATGCCCTTGAAATGGGTTTTCCAACAAGACAACGAGCCCAAACACACCAGTAAACGTGCAACATCTTGGTTCCAGACCAACAAGATTGACGTTATGGAGTGGCCAGCCCAATCCCCGGATCTTAATCCAATAGAAACTTGTGGGGTGACATCAAATATGCAGTTTCTGAGGCAAAACCAAGAAATAGAGAAATAGAGAAGAATTGTGGAATGTAGTCCAATCATCCTGGGCTGGAATACCTGTTTACAGGTGCCAGAAGTTGGTTGACTCCATGCAACACAGATGTACAGCCGTTCACAGAAACAGTGGTTATACAACTAAATATTAATTAAGTGATTCAAAGGAAAGCAAAATCTTCAAACAGTTTTCAGTTTAAATAGTGAATGTTTGAGTTTGTAAAGAATGCAAACACTGCTATTTTTTTGAACAGTCTAATATTCACTTTTGTTCAATTTGTTTTTAGAGGAGCAACACAAATTTGATATATTTTTCTTCATGTTTTGGTTTGGAATAGAATGTGTAGTGTTCCCAATGCATTTGTGTGTATGGAAATAAAAGCTATTAGAAGGATTTTGAGCTTTATTCACTTCTTTCAACACACTGCTATTATTTTGAACACAACTATTCATATATATATATATATATATATATATATATATATATATATATATATATTTATTTAGATAGCTAGCCAGGTTGAAAAATAACACAAGTCCATCTACTTCGTTGAATAGAAAAAATACTACACAAATAGAAAACCTCCATATAAACCATTTTATACCCACAGCTGATACAGAGGAAGGCAGAAAAGCCTATAAAATCATTTTCCAATTTGCTTCAGCAGGGGAACAAAATCCTCCCTGATCTTCCAGGAGGCGATTGGATACTTCCTAGTTAAAAATCCCAAGTGTTATTACCTATAAATGTTAATATCCATTTATATTTTGTGCATTTAGGAAAGCATCTTATTAAAACAATCTTCTGAGTTGGCCAGACGTAGTTCTTGAGGGAGTCTATTCCACATTTTCACAGCTCCAACTTTAAAAAAGGCTTCTGTATCTGGAAGTTAAATCTCTTTCCTTCAAACTTGGGAGTGTCCCCTATTGGCCGCTGCAATGATCTGAAAGTGAACAACCCTATACAAAGTTCACTATAAGTGGGGAATTTGATCACATGTATAAATACATTAGTGGTCCATAATCGCCTCTTCTAAAGAGAGAATAAATTCAGATGAGCTAATCTTTCTTCATAGCGGAGCTCCTCCATGGCTCTTATCCGTTTGGCTGCCTTTCCTCGGAGCTTTCTCCAAAATCATTTTTGTGAACTGGTGCCCGAAACTGAACCCCATAATCCAGATGAGATCTTACTAAAGATTTGGAACAGCGGAGCAATTATGTCTCTCTCTCTCTCCGAAGTTTATACCTCTTAATACAATAAAGTATTCTGCTCAATTTAGAAACAGACTTAGGCTGCTCCAATGTGAAGCAGGAGTATACAGAGTCAATAAGGGTAGCTATGGTATTATTCAACTTGAATGATTATTATTTGGTACAGGAGTGTCATTCTGATCCAATTCCTCAAAAGGAGAATGATCATCCTCAACTGCCACCTCATCCTCAGGAAATGTGAATGGGTGAAATCACAAAACGATTCAGAAGAGGAGGAGATTGAAGGGGCATGGATGCGAGCCCTGCTATTTATAGCCTTAATAATGCTAATGGAATTTTGGCAGAAAATTTCTATAGATAAAAAAAAGGCCATATAAAAGAAAAGACTCAGAGTGGGGTACACTGCTAGAGTAAAGGGTACTTGGGCCCAGAGTGGATAAACTATGACCCCCCAGAAGAGTTGATCCCGAGCAAGTTAGTCTATCCAATCCTTTTAATTTGCATTTAAGAACTGCCATGCTTTTGAAGTATCGCCCCCACCCCAAAAGGTACTCAAGACCTAAGAGTGCAGAATTATGCGCTATAACAAGGTCTTAGCAATATTATCCTTCAATCTTTGGGGAGATCTGCAGCTCCCTCCTACCTGCACAAAGTAGATGCAGGGGATAGATAGCTTATACACACACACACACACTAATATTAATATATATATATATATATATATATATATATATATATACACACACATACATACATACATACACACACACACACACACACACACACAGTCAGGTCCATAAATATTGGGACATCGACACAATTCTACAATTTTTGGCTCTATACACCGCCACAATGGATTTGAAATGAAACGAACAAGATGTGCTTTAACTGCAGACTGTCAGCTTTAATTTGAGGGTATTTCAAATTAGGTGAACGGTGTAGGAATTACAACAGTTTGCATATGTGCCTCCCACTTGTTAAGGGACCAAAAGTAATGGGACAATCGGCTTCTCAGCTGTTCCATGGCCAGGTGTGTGTTATTCCCTCATTATCCCAATTACAATGAGCAGATAAAAGGTCCAGAGTTCATTTCAAGTGTGCTATTTGCATTTGGAATCTGTTGCTGTCAACTCTCAAGATGAGATCCAAAGAGCTGTCATTATCAGTGAAGCAAGCCATCATTAGGCTGAAAAAACAAAACAAAACCATCAGAGAGATAGCAAAAACATTAGGCGTGGCCAAAACAACTGTTTAAAAAGAAGGAACGCACCGGTGAGCTCAGCAACACCAAAAGACCTGGAAGACCAAGGAAAACAAATGTGGTGGATGACCGAAGAATTCTTTCCCTGGTGAAGAAAACACCCTTCACAACAGTTGGCCAGATGAAGAACACTCTGCAGGAGGTAGGTGTATGTGTGTCAAAGTCAACAATCAAGAGAAGATTTCACCAGAGTGAATACAGAGGGTTCACCACAAGACTTAAACCATTGGTGAGCCTCAAAAACAGGAAGGCCAGATTAGAGTTTGCCAAACGACATCTAAAAAAGCCTTCAAAGTTCTGGAACAACATCCTATGGACAAATGAGACCAAGATCAACTTGTACCAGAGTGATGGGAAGATAAGCATATGGAGAAGGAAAGGAACTGCTCATGATCCTAAGCATACCACTTCATCAGTGAAGCATGGTGGTGGTAGTGTCATGGCGTGGGCATGTATGGCTGCCAATGGAACTGGTTCTCTTGTTTTTATTGATGATGTGACTGCTGACAAAAGCAGCAGGATGAATTCTGAAGTGTTTCGGCAATATTATCTGCTCATATTCAGCCAAATGCTTCAGAACTCATTGGACGCCGCTTCACAGTGGAACCCAGGACCCACTGCACCAGCATGGGTTTCTGACAATGGATCCAAGAATTTCATCACGATACCTAATGGCAGTCAGGGTCCCATTGTCTAGCATGTAGAGGTCTGTGCGTCCCTCCATGGATATGCCTCCCCAGACCATCACTGGCCCACCACAACGGTCATGCTGAATGATGTTACGGCAGTATAACATTCTCCAGGGCTTCTCCAGACCTTTTCATGTCTGTCATATGTGCTGAGGGTGAACCTGCTCTCATCTGTGAAAAGCAAAGGGCACCAGTGGCGGACCTGCCTATTCTGGTGTTCAACTGAAAATGCCAATCGAGCTCTATGGTGCCGGGCAGTGAGCACAGGGCCCACCAGAAGATTTGGGCCCTCAGGCCACCCTCATGAAGTCTGTTTCTGATTGTTTGGTCAGAGACATTCACACCAGTGGCCTGCAGGAGGTCATTTCGTAGGGCTCTGGCAGTGCTCATCCTGTTACAGCTTGCACAAAGAAGCAGATACAGGACTTGCTGATGGGTTAAGGACCTTCTACGACCCTGTCCAGCTCTCCTAGAGTAACTGCCTGTCTCCTGGAATCTCCTCCATGCTCTTGAGACTGTGCTGGGAGATACAGTAAACCTTCTGGAAATGGCACGTATTGATGTGCCATCCTGGAGGTGTTGGACTGCCTGTACAACCTCTGTACGGTCCAGGTATCGCCTCATGCTACTAGTAGTGACTTTAGTGGTTTAACCTTAACCCCTTGACGCCAAGCACATGCAAATATGCAGTCTCTTGGCGTCTGGGCCTTGAAGCCGAGCGGCCGCATATTTGCGTGCCATTAACAAATACATATGTGCTGAGAGCGAGCGCTCTGCGCGCTCCCAACACATATGTCCGTGACTCACAGAAAGGTCCCGATTTCCCCTTGCAAATCGGGACCCTAAAACGCTTAAAGAGCCGGGAGGTGCCGGCGCCAAGAGGTTAAAATGCGTAGAGGGTTCTTCACTGTCAAGGCAGCAAGGATGTGGAACTCCCTTCCACATTTGGTGGTGTCAGCGAGAAGTAGAGACAGTTTTAAAAAAAACTCTTAGGTTTCTTAGTGAACACATTATACAGGGATATCATTTTTTGCATGAATACACACACACACACACACACACACACACTCTCTCCACACACTTAAGCGAAGAGGTGAAGGGGAGGTACACTCCTCAAATAATCAGAAATTTTTTTTTCCTATTTAATTTTTAATTGAGTGCAACCCTCTTCCCTTCTTAGCTTGACAAGTGTTTGGACTCTATACACTCACAACCTCTGCAGCAGTAGAGAGATAGGGATAATGCCTTGCTGCCAAGTACTTTCCGGCTGCAGTAACATTGTTATATCATGCCTGCAGGAGAGGGCTAGATGATGTTGATGGTCCAAAACACCGAGCGAAAAGAGGAAGGGGCAGGGTGGCTGGCAGCTCCCACATACCCCAAAGGTAATTCAGAGAATAAAAGGGTAGCTGGGACCCTGTACTCACCATAAGAGATCTAGTATGCAGGAGTAACAGGAGATATACCTCCCTCCTGGCTTCTCCCTCCAAGATGGAGACAACCCCACCGGGGTTTTCAAGAACAGGGTTTTGCCACAGACAGAAAAGCTGTAAAAGCACCCTGCGGCTAATTCCATGCATTGAAATACGTGCCAAGGGGAGAGGCTATTGTAGGACCCAGGGAATGGCAGCAACCGTACAGATTAGCCCCACAGCCTTCATCTGGTGAAGAGAGACCAAGAGCGAGAGCAAGACACAGACATAGTTCTTTCAGAGAGAAGAGGTCCATCCAGCTAAGGACAAGATATATAGGGCATGTCCCTGCACCTTCTAGCCTTTCTTGCCAGTGTCCAATAACTTGAAAGTAGCTGCATATACCTCATTCAAAGATTAAAGCCTGTCCTGTACTGTACGACCAAAAAAAAAAAAAAAAAAAAATACAGATGTCGACTTGTACATCACAAAGTAATTGGAACTGGTACCTGTTTGGATTAACATAAAGGAGCCTGTAGTTGCACTTTTACTGAGAATACTGATGCAGTCCTGCCCCCGTAAATGTATTTACAATCTAATGCCTTTAATGCAGGCTTACAAACAAAAAAGTCAAACTGGTTCGAAGCCAGTTAACCTGTTTTTTGGATTGTCAAGGGAAACCAAAAAAATCTAATGGCAATATGTACACAAGTATAGGGAACATGATCAATTCATGCAAATGGTGTCCTAGGTGGTAAATGAATCTGGAGCTACAAAGTGTAAATCCTCTGAGACATTGTGCATTGTTTTTGTGATCCTGTTAAAGAATATGTACACCCAACATTTCATATTACATATAACATTTTCATACATATTTGGTGTGGGAATGCACATCAGTGATTAGCAGTAACAGTTCTATTTATTTTTATTTATTTTTTTTTATATTTCTGGGTAGCTCAGTGGTCTGCGCTCTCCTCCAATGATCAGACTTGTCCTGTCAGCTTCCCCACTGCACAGCCCTTCACTGGGAAGATCAATTCCTCCCCTAGCTCTTAGGCTACGTTCACACTAGCGTTGTGTGCAGGCGGCAGAAAGGCGTTTGGGAAGCATTTTTAGCGCTTCCCAAATGCCTCGGACAATTCTGCACATTGCAGCACATGGTGCTGTTCTAACGGGAGCGTTAGCGTCGCGGCAAAACGGACACCTCTGGTCGAGTCAGGAGGTGTCGAAGCCTCCTATTCTAGTCTATGGCAGAGCGGTTGCGGGGCGTTTGCGGAGCGGAACACCATTCAAACTTTATTATAGGCATTTGTAGGGCGTTTTTAACGCTCGGCAAATGCCTAGCAACCGCCGCTGAACCGCGCATGCGGCATTTGCCGAGCATTAAAAAAACGCTCCGCAAATGCCGGACCAACGCTTGCCAAACGCTATAGGAGCCTTTGGCAAGAGTTGGTAAAACCGTCAAGTGTGAACGAGCCCTTATGCAGCTGACAATAGAGGGTATGTGATCACTGGGAGTGTATATGTTTTTTCTATACGCAAATGTTTTGCCTTTCAATTCTATTTTAAACTGAATGGGTAGTTTTACAAGGTGAGGGTTTACAATCAATTTACAATAAAATGCAAGGTTTTGACGAACTAGTGCCTAACAAAGAAACTAGAAAAAGGATTGCCTGCATAAGTTTCCTGTCCCCCATTATTAGAATCATTCTATAAATGATACTAAACAACCACTTGATTAAAAAAAAACAAAAAAACAAAAACAAAAACACACCTTACCTATAGCTGGAGGCTCAGATTTGTTGAATAGCTCCCTCCAAGCAGCATCGAAGAACAGAGAAGCATAACGAGAATCCAAGGAAGAAAGATATTTACAAACAGGATGTGATCCTACAATGAAAAAAAATTAAATGAGACATTTACCTCATGCACATTTTCCATCAGGCAACAATTTCCTCAAATATGCAAAGTTGTGATTCTGACATATTTCTTTGCAACACCGGGTGCACAGATTAACCTATTCATAAATCAGATTGTAAATGGTTATAAGACTGGTACATTCTATGTTGGCACTGAAGTATGATGTAGGATAATTTGTGTGGGATTGGGGTAAAAACAATGATTTTCACTTGTCAGTAAAACTCCTGTCTTGGAGTACATCACAGGGTACAAGAGAGTTCAGTCTTTTGGGTATTGTGCCATCTCCTGGTGATTAAACACTGGCAAATAAAAGGTATGACACTGCCCAACACAGTCACTCCCACTCCCCAGCATTGCCTCAGTTTTTTCAGCAAGCAATATTGAAGTGAAACCAGATTGGAGGCACCTCTGTCCAGTGATGAACACCAAAAAATGGATTTTACAGGTAAGTGCTCTTGCAGAATTAGATCATATATCCCAGAATAGGGAAACCACTGGCTTGCAGAAGAGCCAAAACCAGGACCTTCGTACACACTTGCAGCGCTGTGGCTAGGCCAAATGGCAGAGCCATGAACTGAAAATCCTTGATGTTCATCGTGGCCAGGAAATCCCCCAGATGGAGGGAAGCAACAACTGACTAACCGGTTGCATACAAACGTCTGAATAAGTATAAACATTTCAAGCATTTCAGTCCCAGAATGGGCACATCACCATTTGGCTTGGGTATGTTTGATGGCATGAAGCGTGGAAGAGCAAAAAGTTAAAGGGTTCCTTAAGAAGGGACTCATTTTTTGCCCACAGAGTCCCTAGTACAGTAAGGGTCTTAGTATTCACCCAGTTTTCATGAAAAAACAGTCTGCCATTAGGCATTGTTGTGCAAACCACTTAAGGATGCAAATACCTTGCCTCGGTGGGCCTTGGTCTTCTACATGTCCTTTTCAATATGAAAATGCAATGAAAAGGGCACAGTTGATTGGGGCATTTTCCAACCCTTAGGCCCAAAAGAATTCTGTAACAGTTTAAAGTTTTTACAGAGCAGCTTTGTGAGGGCTCTCACTGTGGACATTGAAACGGAGACATGTGAGAGGCCTGGGCATCCTCATCCGAGGGATTCATCTACCTCAGGTGAGACAGCTTCCTTAGACACTGTATCAATTCCTCCTCAACCTGTGGTAACAGAGCCCTAGAATTCTTATGGTCATTGCCGCAATTGTTTATCATCATATTCCAGCTGTTCCTTTCCAATACAGTTTAAATGAAGGCTGAAAATTCCTCCTTGGATAAGGTCTCAGAAGTTGGAGCCTCTGAAGGAGACAGTGGGAACCTGGATGTTGCCAGAGTGAGAGCCAGTTTGCTGCCCCAAAAATTAATTTTGTAGAGGCAAGACTATCTCCTACAGTAAAGAAGCCTAGTATCCCTGGTCCCAATCCTCCTAATGCCAGATTTACCATGCTTGTTAGGTCAAGAAAAGGGCTCTTTATTAAAAATTATAGCGTTAGCACCAAAAAGTATGTGTGGGGGGGGGGGGGGTTGTAGCCTCACAGGGTCCCACCATGCCAGGGCATAGAAGCACCTCTATCCCAGCATAGCCAGCTTCCTTCTTTGCATTCTACCACCCCAATTCCAAAAAAGTTGGGACGCTATGTAAAATCTACATTTTTGAGACATCTTGTGAACATCAATTTCAAAATTACCTCTTTTTTCTTAAAATGGTATATTTTCTCAGTTTAAACATTTGATCAGTGTTATATTATCTAATGTGAATAAAATATGGGTTTATGAGATTTGCAAATCACTGCATTTTTTTTATGTAGATTTTCACAGCGACCCAACTCTTTGTGTTTTTGGGGTTTAACGTGGGTTGTAATTGGGAGTACAGCCTACCAGTAATCCAATGGTCAAACAGAGTGGATATAAAAAGTCTACACACCCCTGTTAAAATGTCACGTTTCTGTGATATAAAAAAATTAGACAAAGATAAATCATTTCAGAACGGTTTCCACCTTTAATGGAACCTATAAACTGTACAACTCAGTTGAACAACAAACTGAAATCTTTTAGGTGGAGGGAAGTAAAAATCAAAAACTAAAATAATATGGTTGCATAAGTGTGCACACCTTAAAAATAATACTTTGTTGAAGCACCTTTAGATTGTATTACAGCACTCAGTCTTTTTGGTTATGAGTATCAGCATGGCACATCTTGACTCGGCAAGATTTGCTCACTCTTCCTTGCAAAAACACTCCAAATCTTTCAGATTGCGAGGGGAAACTCATGTGCACAGCCCTCTATAGATCACCCCACAGATTTTCGATCGGATTCAGGTCTGGGCCATTCCAAAACTTTAATCTTCTTCTGGTGAAGCCATTCCTTTGCCGATTTGGATGTATGCTTTGGGTCGTTGTCATGCTGAAAGATGAAGTTCCTCTTCAGGTTCTGCTTTCTAGCAGAAGCCTGAAGGATTTGTACCAATATTGATTGGTATCTGGAACTGTTCATAATTCCCTCTACCTTGACTAAGGACCCAGTTTCAGCTGAAGAAAAAAAGCCCCAAAGCATGGTGCTGCACCACCATGCTCCACTGTGTTCTTTTGGTGATGTGCAGTGTTGTTTTTGCGCCAAAACATATCTTTTGGAATTATGACCAAAAAGTTCAATCCTGGTTTCATCAGACCATAAACACATTTTCCCACATGCTTTTGGGAGACTTCAGATGTGTTTTTGCAAAATTTAGCCAGGCTTGGATGTTTTTTTTTTTCATAAAGAAAAGTGTTCCGTCTTGCCACTCTACCCCATACATATGAAGAATATGGGAGATTGTTGTCACATGTACCACACAGCCCGTACTTGCCAGATATTCCTGCAGCTCTTTTAATGTTGCTGTAGGCCTCTTGGAAGCCTCCCAGACCAGTTTTCTTCTCGTCTTTTCATCCATTTTGGAGGGACGTCAAGTTTCTGGTAATATCACTGTTGCACCATATTTTCTCCATGGTATATCTAATGCCTTGGAAATTATTTTGTACCCTTCTCCTGACTGATACCTTTAACAATGAGATCCCTCTGATGCTTTGGACCATGGCTTTTGCTGTAGGATGCAAAATGTCAGCTGAACTTTATTTGGGGTTAAATCAGAGGTACTTTAACCACTTGCCTACCAGGCACTTTCCCCCCTTCCTGCCCAGGCCAATGTTCAGCTTTCATTGCTGTCGCACTTTGAAATGACAATTGCACTGTCATGCAACACTGTACCCATATGAAATTTGTATCTTTTTTTTCACACATATAGAGCTTTCTTTTGGTGGTATTTAATTGCCACTGGGGTTTTTATTTTTTTCACTGTAAATGAAAAAAAGCAAAAAATTTGGGAGGAAAAAAAAAAAAAGTTAGTTGTTTCTATTATTCTGGACGCCCTCCCAGAACTAGACAATCACGCTGTAGCCATTTGTTGGCTATAACGCGGTTGGGAAGCAGTTAATGATTGCTTAATTCTGAACACAGCTACATCCCCAGTTATAAGAGGATGTGCACACTTATGCAACCACATTATTTTAGTTTTTTATATGCTTACTCCCCCCCCCCCCCAAAAGATTTCAGTTTGTTTTTCAATTGAGTTGTACATTTTATAGGTCAAATTAAAAGGTGGAAAACGTTCTGAAATGATCTATCTTCGTCTCATTTTTTTACATCAGGTGTGTGTGTGGAGGAATGCACTTTAACTGGAAGTGATGGAACTTTATTCTTAAAGTGGAAATTCAACCTAACTCCAGCTATGCTTAAAAATGTCCCCCTTCTCCTTCCTGCTATCTTGCCTAACCTATGAAAAGAAAAAAAAAAAAAAAAAAAAAAAAAGATCTTTTTGTACCTATTTTTAGTCCACTCCGGTCACTGTCAATGAGCAGCAGCTGAAGGGGAGAAAAGGCACTCAACAGCTTGGAATTCCGAGAGAGTCATGACATTGCCCATAGCCTCCCATGTCCCAGCTGTTAGTGCTCCCTTGTCTACACTGCAGCCGCCTGCTCATGGACACAGCCAAAATGATTTTATACATGTTAGGCAGTATAGGGAGCAGGAGGAGGAAGGGGACATTTTAAGCATAGTTAGCGGTAGGCTGGAATTCTACTCTAAGCCAGTAGGCTTTAACAATGACATGCCTGATCCACTGAAAAATGTTGACTAGGGAAGTAGGTTCTCCATTGCGAGTCTCTTACCAAAATGACAGTCAGTTTGTCTGAAAGAAGACATAGCTGAGAAGTAGACATGAACAGCTGTGACCACATCCGAGTAATGGAGAGAAATCTCCTCTGAATAAACCAGATTAGCACAGAGAAATGGAAGGACATGCCCTGGTTAAGGCGAGATATAGAAACTACTTTAGGATGAAAAAAGGCTCTGCATTTCAAAAGAACTGTGTATATGATATCTGGGCAGAAGCATGTGAATAAATAAAGCTGCAAGCATGAAGTGAAAAAAATCATTTGAATGTGTATAAACAATAATAAATGAATGCTGGTCTATCACCAATAGTTTATGAGTAATGACCACTGTCTGAACTGATGTTGCATGTGTTTTCAGCAATCGTCAAAAAAAAAAAAGAACGAACAAACAAAAAACACAACACAAAACTATGAATGAATTATAAACAAAAAAAAAATTCCATATAATTGTGAATGTGGTAGTCCCATACAACTTGTGATATATATCACTCCTAGATAAATGCTGCAAAAATGTGCAAGTAGAAAACACCTCCACCACAGTGAATCCCTTTTGGGCAAACTCTCACCTCACTGTATTGACCCCCATGACAAAGGTCAATATGTGCATCAACACTAAACAGACTGCTTTCCTTCTTAATCAGCAAGGACTCTGGCTCTTGGAGAACTTCAGCAGCTCAGGTGGGTGGAAGGATGGATGGATGATTTGGTGTGTATTTACATGTTAAAAGACATTGAGAACCTATATGGTGCTCTGCTGTTATTTTTATTTAAAAAAGCATAAAAACAGAAAGCCAATCACATGTATTAAGACCAGACATGAGTCTATACAGCTTTAAAAAGTTCCCATCTGTAACCAGCAGGACAGATGGCAGTGGATTGGACCCTTCATCTAGAATCAAATCCATTGCTCAACTTTATGTACTCCCTTAATGGATTATGTAAGCCACTGCGGTGATAGACTGTGTCCTGGTGCGATGGCCTCGTAATTACAAGGCCCTGCAGACCAGGGACATCTGAATCACCCCGAGTTGCACAAAGTTGTTAGGGAGCCAGGAATCTGTTGAAAACAAAGTCCCCGATACTGGGAAGGTATCCAAGACGCCACCCCAGGCTGACGTCTGCCGTAAGCTTCCAAGACATCAGGAGAGAGGGCATTCCGGATTTCAGCACTACATTGGAAAACCACCACACCAGAGCAAGCCAGGCAAATGGAACGATACAGAGATTGAGTCTGCTTGTCTCACGCAGCCAGAATGTTGAGTTGCAACAGTCTGGAGTCAGAGTGAAATTAGGTGTTAGGTACAGAATTGACATCAGGCCCAAGACACTCATCCAAAAATAAATGGTAGGTCATCTCCTGGAATGTTGAATCTGAAGGACAAGGGCTTGTCCAGAAGGAGACCAACCCTGAACTGGGCTGTGTCCAAAATCAGGCCCAGACATTCTATGTGATGGGTCAGTTCTAGCACTGACTGCTGGAGATTTAAACTGTTTCTAAAAGGCAGTAGGTTTTTTACCTTAATTAAGGTAAAAAAAAAAAAAAAAAAAAACTTCATGCAGCTCCCCCCTTATACTCACCTGAGCCTGATCTAGATCCAGCAATGTTCACGGAGGCAGAGGTTCTCTTGGATCTTCCCCCTCATTTTTTAAAAATGTTCATTTACAATCAGCTTAAAATTCATCTGAATCCCAGTGGGGTCTGCACGGTCTGACAAAAGTTGGAAAAACAAGATGTGTACAGGCAGTTCCTTCTGAAAGAGGGTACCAGGTATCCCACAATAGGGATGGCCTGCTTTTGTGGGGAGGATGGAAAGTTTGACAGCACAAAATGGGTTTGAGACAAGGCCTTGCACTTGATCTTGTAGCCACTGAACAAAAAAGTTCTGGCTCTAGACATCTGAAATATTGTGTCCCAAATGACCATCAAGTGCCACCCCACTCTGACACGTGCCCCTTCCTTGTAAGGAGAACTTACTTCCGGATATTTTGGGGGGATTCCAATGGAAATGTAGGTTAGGATTGGACCTGGGCATGCAGGCCTGAAAGAAACATAAGACACTCTTCTTTGTCTCAGGAACCAAACAGGTTTAGCTGTAGGAGCCTTTAGCTTTTTCTTTTGTGGTAAGAGGGTAAGCCATATCCTGCATGAAAGCCTTTACTAGGTAATGCAATAATATTGGAAAAATTGATACAAATGTAGATAGGACATGAGAAAAATAAGGCTTTAAAAAGACCTTGATTTGAGTCATGACAATTTTCACAGCCAGCCTGCAGTAAATAGGGCTAGAAGAATGTATGAGGTTGTTATCTGACAAGTAGTAATCCTGTGTGATCAGCTGCTCAAAAGAAACTCCGTATTGAGACTGGCAGATGAATTAACTTTTATTACCTTTAGTGCAAGATGGCTTAAATGACTGATTACCAACCCCTGTTGGGGTCCGGGTCTCAAATCTGGATAAAATGGGCCCTGGTATGAGACCGAGAGAGAGAGAGGATGAGTGATGTGTGTTAAACTAGAGAAGATTGACAATTTTCTAACCCCAGAACATGACATTCTACAAAATTTGGTCTACCTCTCTTTTAGCTGCCTGACTTCTGGTTCCACCCTGGTGATTTCTAAAAGCCACAGCTGTGGTACTGTCTGACCGAACCCACATCAGAGTTCCCAAAGGCAGCTTGTCTATCTCTGAAAGTTGAGGCAAAATGCTCTGAGATTCTATATGTTGATAGGAAGTTAGGATTCCTGCAGTGACCAAGCTTGCTGTACTGTGTCTGTCCCGAGCACAGCTCTATCCCAAAAGGCTAACAATTGTGATGATCACTGTCCCATTTTACGCAGGAAAAAGCTTCCCCCAACTCCTGTGCTGGATTTTGTATCCATCTCACTAGGGAATGTTTGGCCTATTCTGACAGGCATACAGGACAATCCAGAGAAGTTTGCTTATCCCACAAAATCAGAATGCTGTGCTGTAACAGCCTTGAGTGAATCTGGGCATATGGCACAATTCGAAAAGAGGTGGACATTAGACCCAGAACGTTCATGCAAAACTGCACAAAGGGTTGATTATAGGACAATATTACAAGCAAGAGTCTTTGCCTGAGATCTCAGCAACTGAACTTTGTGCTGGTGAAAGAAACACTGACAATAGGGTTGTGCCCAAGATGAGGCCTAGGTACTCCAAGAGAGCAGTCGGAGTCTATGCAGATTTTGGAGGCAGAGTATCCAAAACTGCAGGCTTGCATCAGTTGAGCCATACGTTAAGTATCATTCAACAGAACATGGACGGAATGCGCTTTCAACATAAGGTCATCCAGGTAGCCAACAACATGAACACTCTGAGAACAAAGTAAATACAGGGGCCAAGACCTTTATGAAAACCCAAGGAGCAATGGAGGGCCAAAAGCGAGAACTATAAAACTGAAAAATGTTGCTTGCCCAAGACAAATTGCAAAAATAGTTGGGACTTGCAAATAAGCATGTGAGCCACAGCAAAAATGCTGCTCAAGGCTCCACCAGGTATGCATGACATACCACTAGGAGTGTCAACAAGGACAGCTCATCCCAGCTCAAAACATCCAGTAGGGACAGGAAGTTCTTAAAGTCACACATCACAGCAAAACCCTGTGAGGAGGATTATGATAGCCTCAGTCTGGAGTCCAACCAGGCTCTGCACCCGGTAGTGTCAGATCTTTTGAAGCAGGCAATAGCTGAATCAACCACACAGATTTTCAGACATGAGTTCTCTATAAGATATTGTTGAGTAAATCTCTTCAAGAGACCATAAACTTTTTCAGGATACAGCTAGGCACCGTACAGTACATCTTTCCACAAGGAAGTGTACAGGAGTGGTCTTAGATAGTCTGAACTTTAAAAGAGAACGAATATTAATACGTTAGGTTGGGGAGCTTCCAGCAGCTCCAACAGCACACAAGTTTTCAGCTCAATCAATCAACACCAAAATAGTGGTAAGATGGTCACTACACTGTCCAGTGCAAGTGCATTGCACCACTCAGGAACCTAGGAAAGCGGGTAGGACTCTTTAGAGTGGACTGCTGCTTAACTTCCAAGCTGCCTGCTGTTAAACCAGACTATGTATTAACAGATGGGGAGGGAAGGGTCATATTCACATTACCAGTGAACTGATCAAGCACTGAACGTGTGTTTACAGGAAAGGATAGAGGATTAACCTATAGAAGGAAACACCCCCTCAAGCAAGGGGGTCTTCAGGGACTGGGTCACACCAGTGCAGATCGCCTCTGCAGCTAACCCAACAAGCTGCTCTTGCCTAATGGGAGTCCTTATGCAGGATCCAGTGCCCAAAGTGTCTTATAGGATACACCTGTGTCTCCTCTGGCTGGGTGTGGTGAAAGTTGTGAAAGATGCTGCTGAGGCCACTATGCAGGAAGGAAATTGATTGAAGAATTTGGTATGTGCAACCAACATTCACAGTAGAGAGGATATATCGAACACCTAAAAGACACTAGCAAGAACTGAGGATTGCTTGAAGCAGGAGAAGTTACATGGTGGCCCCCAAGTTTGTTTATTTTTCCCCAGTGTCCAGTCACCTGAAAGTACCTATGTCATCTCTGAATCTGCCTATGTACTGTACTGCATAAAGAAAAAAAAAAAAAGTTTGCATCTCTCAGAAAGATGATTTCTGTACATTTAAGGACACTAGCAAAAAAAGTGAGGCTTGTGGGGAGTGGAAAGGGTTATGCTATGGCTGTCCCAAAAACTTTGGTTGCCAGTGTCCAATCACCTGAAGCTGCACAACCCATGGTTCCAGACTAATGCAGACCATAGATGGGTCGAAAATCGGCCGATTTTTCGGCCGAAAATAAAATCGGCCGATTTTCGGATCGTTAGTGGGTTAATTGTTCGGCCGTTTTTCGGTATTTTGGCAGATTTTGGTAAAGTTGGAAAAAGATTGGCCGATTTTCGCGGCAATTATGGGCAATTTGGCCGATCTTTTTACCGATAAAAAAATCTGAGCATGAGCAGTGACCTGCAAGAGGAAGACAAAAAGAAGAAGAGGATGAAGAGGAGGATTGGGGGGGGGGGGGGGAGGATGAAGAGGATGAAGAAGAGGATGAGGAAGAGGAGGAGGAGGAGGATGAAGAGGAGGAGGAGGAGGATGAAGAAGAGGAGGAGGAGGATGAAGAAGAGGAGGATGAAGAAGAGGAGGATGAGGATGAAGAAGAGGAGGATGAGGATGAAGAAGAGGAGGATGAGGATGAAGAGGAGGATGAGGATGAAGAGGAGTAAGAGGAGGAGTAAGAGGAGGAAGAGGAGGAAGAGGAAGAAGATGAAGAAGAATTCCAGTCCGGCAAAAAGTGTCCCTGCAGAGAGCTCCGCTATTTCTTTGAAAGTGCTTTGACATTTATAGCGGTTGCAACAATGTATCTATTTATTTCCGAATAAAAACATCTGTATCCGAAATGGATACAAATAGATACATTGTTGCAGCTGCTATAAATGTCAAAAGCACTGTCAAAGAAACAGCGGAGCTCTCTGCAGGGACACTTTTTGCCGGCTGTAGACGGGATGAAAATCGGCCGATTTTTTTTACCATTCCTGGTAACGTCGGCCGCTTGAACAACCGATTTTTCGTTTTTTAAAGAAAAATCGGCCGGTTTTCTCCCCATCTATGGCCTGCATAAAATCCTGTGTCCCATAAAGTACAATTCAGAAAAATTAGTGTGTATATACAGTTGTGGCCAAAATTATTCAACCCCCAATGCTGTAAAGGGGTTTAGGGACTATAGTGTACATTTGGAATTGTATTCAGAATCAAATCCTACAAGGACGTTGTAACTACCCAAATGCAACTAAAATGACATCAATTGTTTATGTAATACAGTAGTAAATGGTTCTTATGTGGTTTCTTCATTGCCACAATTATTCAACCCCTTAAAGACTACCACTCTGAAGAACAGAGGTTCATACAGGTGCTTTCCATCAGGTATTGAAAACACCTGTGGATGTCACCGAGCAGCAATCAAGCATAATAAGCACCAATTAGGCAGCTTTAAAATGACTGTGATACTCAGCTCCTTCTAGACATTTACTGGTGTGGTTACAAACATGGTGAAGGCAAGAGAATGGTCCAGGAAGACAAGAGAAGAGGTGATTTCTCTTCACAGGAAGGGCAATGGCTATAAGAAGATTGCAAAGATGTTAAACATACCAAGAGACACCTTAGGAAGCATCATTCGCAAATTCAAGGCAAAGGGCACTGTTGAAACGCTACCTGGTCGTGGCAGAAAGAAGATGCTGACTTCGACTGCTGTGCGCTACCTGAAGCGTAGAGTGGAGAGAAGTCCCCGTGTGACTGCTGAGGAACTGAGAAAAGATTTGTCAGATGTGGGTACAGAAGTTTCAGCCCAGACAATAAGACGCACACTGCGTAATGAAGGCCTCCGTGCCAGAACTCCCAGGCGTACCCCTTGCTGTCTCCAAAGAATAAGAAGAGTCGACTGCAGTATGCCAAAAGCCATGTGGACAAACCACAAAAGTTGTGGGATAGTGTTCTGTGGACTGATGAAACAAAATTAGAACTGTTTGGGCCCATGGATCAACGCTATGTTTGGAGGAGGAAGAACAAGGCCTATGATGAAAAGAACACCTTGCCTACTGTGAAGCATGGTGGAGGGTCAATCATGCTTTGGGGCTGTTTTGCTTCTGCAGGTACAGGGAAGCTTCAGCGTGTGCAAGGTACCATGAATTCTCTTCAGTACCAGGAGATATTGGATGGAAACGTGATGCAGTCCGTCACACACCTGAGGCTTGGGAGACGTTGGACCTTTCAACAGGACAATGATCCCAAGCATACCTCCAAGTCCACTAGAGCATGGTTGCAGAGGAAAGGCTGGAACATTTTGGAGTGGCCATCGCAGTCACCAGACTTAAATCCGATTGAGAACCTCTGGTGGGACTTAAAGAAAGCAGTTGCAGTGCGCAAGCCTAAGAATGTGACTGAACTGGAGGCCTTTGCCCATGAAGAATGGGCGAAGATACCCGTAGATCGCTGCAAGACACTTGTGTCAAGCTATGCTTCACGTTTAAAAGCTGTTATAACTGTAAAAGGATGCTGTACTAAGTACTAAGATTGAATGTCACTTGGGGGTTGAATAAAACTGATAATGCTGTGAGCACAGAAAAGACATTTGTGGTTATTTCATTATAACTGTTATGTTATATTTGTCTGACCTACAAGTGCCTCTTTAATGTAAATGTAAGCAAGATGACTGAATGATCAAAAGCAATGTCAAACTGGCCAAACACTCAATTTCAGTGGGGGTTGAATAATTTTGGCCACAACTGTATGTATACATACAGGGAGGCAATGTGAGGTAGGGTAGGAAAACTCAGGGTTCAGCTCTAACATACTCCTTTACACTACAATTGACTACTCAGCTTTGCTGTTCTCCCCCCCCCCCCCCCCCCCCCAACACACACACACTTCCCCACAATACTGCCTGTTGTCCTATCTTCCTAGCTCCCCTCTGGCACATACTGCTCCATCATACTCTTCACACCTTTCTCCTGTACATACTACCTGCTGTGCATCTATTCACAATATTCTCCATCATGTACTGCCCCCTAAGGCACTTTAGCAGTTTTAGTATATAACCCCCATGATATGGCTGCAAAGAGTTTGCAGGAGATGAATAATACAGCAACAGTACAAATAAAAAGGTGAAAGCAACTATATTTAAAAAAAAATGGAAATGGTTTATGAACTAAATATAATTTAGTTAGGTTAAATAATATGGGTTCACTAATATGGGTTAACATGTTTAAAATCTAATTCTTAAAAGATTATATCCAGCTCATTACCTAAATTTATCTCTTAACCTTATTTTAACACTTAACCCTGATCCTCCTAACCTAAACCTCATAACTAATCTAATGACACTTAATCTTAATATTTTGGTTTGAGAAACAAACATATGTACCTTTTTCGCAACGCATTTACACAAGTTTGCTGCAATAGGGTTTCGTTGGATAGATGTGGTGTGCCCTTCCATAACTCTTTGTTGAGAATGTTGGACTTTTTTTTTTTACCTCTGGGATATCTATTAGTTTGCCAAGTGTCAGACGGGATGTATACAGTATCTCACAGAAGTGAGTACACCCCTCACATTTTTGTAAATATTTTATTACATATTTTTATGTGACGACACTGAAGAAAAGACACTTTGCTACAATGTAAAGATGACTGCAAAGCTTATATAACAGTGTAAATTTGCTGTCCTCGCAAAATAATTAAACAGCTGGCAACAAAAGTGAGAAGACCCCTAAGTGAAAATGTCCAAGTTGTGCCCAATTATCCATTTTCCCTCCCTGGTGTCATGTGACACGCTAGTTTACAAGGTCTCAGGTGTGAATGAATATACACATATACTTTATTTTTTTTATTTTTTTTAGGGATTATGGATTTGTGGGCTATAGTGCTCTATATTGTCTTGTACTTGGGGGGAAAAAAAAAAACTTTTAAATAACATTTGATTAAAAAAAACCAAACACATACACACCTTGATATAAGCATAATCATAGGCACCAAAAGCATCATCTATTATAGACACTAAATTCAGACATTATACATGGTATCTTTGGTGATAGAACTTTTATTATCTATGGAACATAGGTGAGCCGACTTACCTAGCGGCACTAACAGGAAGCGCAAATAACCTAACCAATCAGAAGCTCTTGATGCCAGGTTGGTGACGTATGCTCCCAGCAGGAAGCTTAGGAATGTGTGACCTCCAATACACACCACCTTTAAAGGTTTTGGAGGCCCAGGTGCCATGTGACAGCTGCAAAACAAAATCCCAATTACATCTATAAATGCAAAAGCAAAATCAGAACAAATATAAGAACATATTCAAATAATGCAGATTAAGTATTTCAAGACACTTATGGGATTTCTTTGCACTCGCCATAAATTTCTTTTCTCTGATGTTCATTTAGGGACAAAGATTTACTGCTACCTACAGGAGGATAGGACAATAGGCAAAAGAAAAAAAAAAAGGCAAGCCCAACAAAGCTTATAACCCCACCTCTGCCAAGCATGTTTAATGGTAAGCAAGAAATAGAGGGATTGATGAGCAGCTAAAGAAACAGGTCCACCCAACAAGAGGAGATGGAGTTGTGTCCCTAAATGGATATTAGAGAAATATAGAATGAGAAGTACATCTTCCACACCATCAGATGTCCAAAAGCAGTTCCTAAACAAGAGGTGGATTAGAACACAAAAAGGGTAAAAAAACATATGACTTAGCCCAACCAAAACCGAAAAGAGGTTCACACAGCTGCCTGCAAAATTTTATGACTGAAACTCCCATCCACCAATGTGGTCACAACCACCTTGTAGAATTAGGTGAACTATATACAGAATTCTAGGTCGGAGAAGTACTCACTGCCCATGTGGAGTGAGCAGTAACTAGAAACAGAGCCATCCTTACAGGGATCATCCAGAAAACATTAAACAAGGAATCTCCTAAAAGGGTCAGAGATATAAATGCAATGTACACTTTCAAATATTTGTGTGGTTTTAACTAGGTATTAGTGTGTTATTTGTGTTCTTTGCCTTAATGTATAAAATGATAGGCTCACATGTTGTGGCTACAATTTGTAGTGTCATGACTGATCGATTTCCCTATATCCATGTATTCATTCACTTAGTTTGTCCCCATTCGTTAAAAGGGCAGGCAACTTGTTCTGGGTCACACATGTCCAATCCACGCCTCACCATCTCCTCTGCATTGTATCACAAATGTGGAGTGCTAATATAGTGTTCATTGCTAGGCCTGCTCATGGCTAGCCCATCTAATTATTATTTAGCCCTCAACTGCACCAGCGCCAGACTGCGGCTCCTAGAAATTGTGGAATATGCACTGTAGTTTCTTCACAAAGGTGTCAGTTATTTGACTACAGAGGTAATGCATTAACTTGTGCAGTGCCATGAGCCATGCATTAACACAACTGCAAATGCTTGACACCGGAATATGAAGGTTTAGTCTACCATAGATTGTGTGTACAAACCAACAAATGACACCATAAAACATGATCAATGCACATATTATGCAAGTGAAAAACACAAGGTGCAGGTAGGCAGGTTTATAATGCCCTGAAGAAAATGTTAACTGCCCTAACAATATCTAGCAAATGAAGGGATAAGGAGGATCATAGCAGGACAAAGTAATAGTAAAACAATATCCTTATTTATGTGAGAGGCAGATGCCACCTTAGGCATAAAGGCAAGTTGCAGATGAAAGATGATCTGACCAAACAACGAAAGGTTCCTTAAAGCTGCAAGCTCTAAAACCTTCCTAAAAAGAGCTGCCAACAGTCACTGGAATAGGACAGTCAAGGGTAACACTTGATGCAACTCGAGGAAGGAGGAGAACCTACTGACAGAAAATGAGCAAGGGTTAACCCCCAGGGCTCGAAAACCAAAAAGATACACCTTTCAACTTTGGTCGACAAGCAAGCCTTAAGCACTATGGGGATTACAGATTCCAAAATTCCTCTGTCGATCAGCACTGGGGATTCAATAGCCATGACTTTCAAGCCAGCGACTGAGAAGCAGGGTCCCAAATCAGCCATTAAGCCAAAAGATCTAGATGATCTAATAGAAATCACTGGGCTTTTGTAATGGAAAAAACAAAACATGTCTGCACTGCAAGCTTTTCATGGCCAATGGGGATATCGAAATGCCTTTCAATATCCTCTGAAGTGTTTTTGGAGAAGATTAAGTGGAAGTAAAACAGATCAGTGAGGGAGAGGTGGTCCCACAAAGTTACCAAAGCATTCACTGCTATTGCCAATGGGTCCTTTCAAATGGCTACAAACGTATCTACCTTACTTACGAATGAATAAAGATGGCATTAAAACAGACCTCTACTTGGTGTCCAATCACCAATGACTGCAAACGTCTGCCTATCATTTGTCCACACTAGGGAAGTGAACTGTGCTTAGTGCCAGGATAAAATGTTCTGCTCCATAAAAAAAAAATGTATTCCACTTCCCTGGCCAAGGCCTATCACTGCCACTAAAACATTGCTGTCAGAATTAACCCACACTGGATGACCTGTCAGTAATTCAGAACTGCTTGATGTTTCAGTGTGCTTCTTGGAAGTTTGGACTTTTTTGAAGCCCAGGTGCCCTGAACTGATAGGGGACTTATAACTTGTCCCCAGCTAAAGAAGTTGGCATCCATTCAACTCTCCACTTCAGGGAAAGAAATCCATTTCCCCCTGTAGAGAAAGGGAAGTAAGCTACCATGTCAAAGATGCTTTAGTCTGAGAACAGAGATGTTAATACCTGCCTAGGGATAGCAGAGAAAAAAAAAAATGGAACATTGCAGTAGGCATCCCAGATATATCAATGGGAGGCAGAAAGTGTGCTTGGTAAAGCGGCAACAAAAGGAGTTTTCATAATAGCAGAAAAAAAAACAAAGTCTGGAGTTCTAGGTCTGATTTTAGCCAGCTTTTTTTGGTCATTGAGAAGAGGTTTAAGTAGAAACCCCCGAAATGATCATGAGAAGCCACTGGGACAATGACTCCCTGGGACAGACGGCCTTCAACTGCAGGATAAAGATCTGTGAGAGGACACTGAGGTGATAGTGGAGATTTGAGGCAAACCACCTTTTTGGATAACCTGACTGGATTGCTATTTTGTAACCCAGCAAGCCATCACTACTTCCCGCATTCAAATGTCATGTGTCAGTTTACTCTTGGTTTTATGAAAAAGATGTGGGAAAGAAATATGCTCTTGCAAACAGCAGCAAGTATGGTTTCAACTAGCATAGATTCCGAGCACCTATATCCAAAAGGGAGACACAGAAGAGCCTTTTTGGAAGTCTGGTCTACAAATCAGCACTTCAACCCACAGAGGTTAAGACTGAGGGAAGAAACCAGGAGACTCAAATCCAATACAACATCACAGAGAAACCCAAGTGTCTGCATCATTTGCTCTGTACTCTCAAGGAGATGGTCAAGAGCATTCTCATAAATCTGGTCCTGCCATTGTGACTAGTGCAAATCAAAGACAGTTTGGGACACCAGGGGAAAGGCCACAGCCACCAGTGAATAAAATGGATCCCACACAAGAGTCCAGTTTCTTATCTTAGGGGTCCCATAAGGGTGGAGAATCTTTCATTGGTATGGTGGTTACCTAGTTAATGCACAACACAGAGGGGGGCATCACAGGGAGAGCAGTCAATCTTTTTTGTAAAATTCTCAGGAAAGAAAGCCTAAAAATGGAACCATCAAAAAGGGAATAAACCATTGCCAAATGTATTGGCTTTGTGTCAGTGTGAGACCCTGCCACTGTGTATATGGTTGTAAAAAGGACAAAGGGATCACACACGTGCAGAAGGTGGGACACCAGAATATTTTTCTTACAACTTTTCGGAGTTTGGTATTCCCGGATTAGGCTGTGTAGTTTGGAGAGTTCAAAGTGCTTTGGGGGGGGAAGAAATCTCCAACTCAGTGTCCAGATCTTGAAGACCTGCAGGGTGTGTGCCCAGATGCACACAACCTTTATAGTACAGGCTTGGGAATAGCTCAAGTCTCCAGCTATTTGAAGACAGGTGTGTGATCCTGTTTGGAGACAGAGGTGATCTACTAAGGAGACAGATTCTAGGTCCATCAGGCTGAGACAGTCTGGGAGACTGGGAGAGCCGGGACAACTAAAGTCTAGGGGACTGAAGGAATCTAAGTCTCAGAAGAGTGACAGCCTGGAGTGTCAGGAGAACTCGTATTCAGGGGCCAGGAGTAGAGCCATGCAGCAAGGTGCTGTAATCAAAGCTGAGTGAGCCAAGAGAGCCTGGAGAGCTAGTGAGATGTTCTGAGAGACCAGTGCACAAACAACAGTGCTGCTGAAGAGGGAGTCAGATTATTATTTATTTCAGGTACTTATATAGCCCCAATTTACACAGCGCTTTACATATATATTGTACATTCACATCAGTCGCTAACCCTTATAGGGTGTACAATCTAAGGTCCCCAACTCACATTCAAACATACACATACTATGCCCAATTTATACAGGAGCCAATTCACCTACCAGCATGTATTTGGAGTGTGGGAGGAAACCGGAGTACCTGGAGGAAACTCACGCAGGCACAGGGAGAACATGCTAACTCCAGGCAGGTGGTGCCGTAGCTGGGATTTGAATGACCCTAGTACTGCCAGGCGGAAGTGCTAACCATTTAGCCACTGTGCGGCCCGTAGATTGCTCTGCATTTATTGGTACCTGCTGGTTTGTGAAGCTGAAACCTCTGCATAGGCAGCTTTGTAAAGACTGCTTTTCGCTTAAATTAAAGTGGGCTGACAAGCCTTTAAAACAAACACAGTTCTGACTGGCATGGAAATCACTTAAAACGCATCTACCACCTGATCTAACCAACCCCCATATCACAGCTTGTAAAAGCCTAACCCCAAGCTTTACTAGAACTAAGAGGGGACTTTCGAGGGTAGATCGTAACAAGATGGCCCTATTTTTAGACAGGCTCTCTACAACTCGCTCATTTAGCAGACTTTTCTTTAACCTCCTTAGCGGTAATCCCGAGTGTAGCTCGGGGTAAAATTTCTATACCAAGAGCGGTAACCCCGAGCTACACTCGGGCTTACCATGCGGCGCTGCTCTGGGGGTCCCTGCAGCACTTACCTTGTCCTTCACTCCCGCGATGTGTCCCCTGCTTCTGTGTTCCGGTCCCTGTGACGTCGGGACATACGGGCGCCGGAACCGGCGGGAAAATTAGAAATTTTTAAAAATGTCATTTTTGCTGTCATTGCTGTTTCAATGCATTTCACATATATTTTGTCCCTACTGCTTTGTCCTGTGCCCTGCCTGCATTTTGAAGGTTTTCTGCCTGGAAACTTAGAAAAGTCCATGGCGTCCAAAAAGCGTCCCTTTATGTCAAAAGCGGTTTTAGAACAGCGATAGTAAATCAGAACCACTTGCAGAATTGAGTGATGATTCGTGGGGAAATTCGTCATCAGACACTGAAAATGATTTTGCGACTTTGCTCAGCAATGTGCGAATTTGCCTCTGTATTTCAAATTTCAGTGTTTTTAATTTGATTATATTATTGAATTAAATTTATTATTATATTATAATTTTTTTATAATTTATTAAATTATAATTTATGATTTCGTGTTCCAAATTTTAGCATATCTGGAATGTTTAATAGACTCTTGTTCGTACAGATTTCAGTGAGTTATTCCTAAAAATTACAGCCTGCAATAAAAAACTACATATTTCCATGCAAAAAAATGGTACCGCTTTCAGCACAAAAAAATCGGAAAGAATCATACCGCCAAGGAGGTTAAAGATCCCACTCGCTCTCAGCTGATCTTAGCTGCATGGATTACCTGCTTCAGGTCAACTCCTTTGGACTGCTTTTCTTCTCTGAACAGCATCTCACTTTGATTCCTGCTGCACACATGAAGCACACAGCCTAACATTGGTGCAGGACTGGCTCACTACTTATTTTTCAAGCCTCTCGCTGTGCCCCTTCACTGAGAAACTCCTGCCTGCTTGCAATCTTTAGAGGTATGCAGACTGTCACCTGCTCTTTCCTCCTGCAGCTGCCACTGCTTTCTCATTGTGCAATCCTGGTCAGCTACATATTGTCCTCCTCTAACACACTCCACACTGGGATCTCCAGCTGCACAGCTCTTAATCACTGCCGCTGATCTTTCTCTGCAGCCTTCATCAGGATTCCGCTCTACATGGCTGCTACTTCTATCTAAGACCGCCTCTACCACGCTCCATCTTTGTATAACCTGGAACTACTGCCAATAGGGTTCATTAAACTGTGGTCTCCTTGGAGGTCTTTCACTACTAGAACTGCTACTTTCTGGGTCTCCCTGGTTTAGTCCCCATGTCAATTTAAGAGCCCTCCTTATAGCCTGGTGTATCATTTTCGCTGCTCAACTTTAAATTTGCTTACCATTCCTGCAGGGCCACAAAAGATAACTGGGGTGTGTCACCCTTACAGTTTGAGCTACGTCTCTGCTCGGTTGCCTTGACTTGGTGTCTTCTCAGCTAAACCTCCCAACACCTCCATTCTCCGAAAGTAAAAACCGCAGTTTCAGCCAGCGTGCACCCCTGGAGTAAACACTGCAGAATAGTTGGGAGCTCCAACCTGCACTGTCACTAGCTTCAAATTTTTACGCACCAACAGCTTTATGGGGCTGGTTCTGAAACATACGGTTACCTAATCTTCACCTGTTTTTGTTTCTCCTGTACTAACTTGAACACAGTAGTCTGCAATCTTCCGAAGAAGTCCAGGTCCAATATAAGAGTCACTGTCCTTATAGTCTATGGGCTCTAATACACCAACTGAGAACATCCGTTCTGTGTCTGTGTGTTGGACAAAAACACTCTTACCACCTCACTTTCATCTCAACACAGAAAAATGTTGAAATACTGTATTTCAGCAAGCACATTCCAGCTACGGCAAAAAAAAAAAAAAAGCGCTACTGCCAAACAGCAACAAAGGTCAAAGCCAAGAAGGTGCCGCAAACATTCTCACTCATTCCCACAGAGAGCTCATACATTTTGTAAGACTCCCCCCATGATAATACCACTTCTCTCTCAATGAGTACCAAAACTATGGTGATGTGGTGTTTAAAATACTCCTACTGTACTTTGATAGAAAAAAAAAAATTTGCATCGCTACAAAAGTCAATTGGATATTTTAACAAAAATGTTAACTCATATCTTCATCTCAGTCTACCCCATCCGGTGCCAAACAATCCTCCATTATCAGGATATGTAAAGATTGTTCCCCTGCGCTCAGCCAAAAAAAGTGTAAATAAGGACTGCTGCAACTTGGATACCCTGAACACAAATCGAAAATGTTAAACAAAATGTGCTCTGTCCCTTTAAAATTATAAACATGCAAATAATTGCATAATAATAATGAACTTAATGCAAAATATTGTACACAATTCAAGTATAATATAAATCACACCAATAAAAAGAAAAAAAGAAAAAAAAAAAAAAAACACAATTCAAAAAGTTAATATACTTAAATAGTCCAAAAAAAGTAACAAAAGTGCTACGTGCTTGTAAAAGTCTTCACAAAAAGTGCTCCAGTGCTCAAACGTGCTCCTTAATAAGAGTAAAGCGGCCTCTTACCAAATGTAGGTGATCTCGAATTAAAGAGACAAAATCGGTTGAATCCGAACTCCAGGCTGGCACTCTCATTGTCAGACCCTCAGCAGATTAAGTGACCTCATCGATGGAGTGTGTAGACAAACCAAATAGCAGCCTTAGTTTCAAATGATGCTCACCGCATTCACATGTGTAAAGCATAAATAGGGAGAAGCCTCATGGTGCAGTAAAAGTAAACTTCCATTTATTTATAAAAGTATTGCACTCACATAAATGTAGGTAAATACGAGCAGTATAACATAAAAACATTTGGCCCCAGTGTCAGCTGGCGTGCCCGTATGTGACAACCTCACACAGACTCCGCCCAACACGTTTCCCCAAAAATGGTGTCCTCTGGGATTGGTAATCCTCCATTATCGAGGGCCTACAGTGCCTCCTGGCTACAACCTCTAGCTAATGTTTGATGACCACTTCATAACCACTGAACAATATTACACGTGTATGCCAAGGATCACATGACCTTCGCCAGAATAGATTATTTTTTGTTAGCGGATTCTCTTTTCTACAGGGTTGCCTCCGCTACTATAAGCTCTTCTTTATCTGTCCACTCCTCCATTGCTCTCATTTATATGGTGCCTCATATGCTTAACCCCCCCACTTGGAAATTCCCTATCCACCTCACCAATTCAGTTCACTTTAAATCCTCTCATTCTTCAACTACATTGGGCCAAATTACCTTGATGATAATATCCCCCATAGGGACAAACTCATCCTCTTTTGGAAAACTGCAAAAGGTAGTTCTCAGGGGTCATATCATTGCTTACAGTACTGTCGGGGGAAAAAACAAAACAAAACTGACCAACAATATTCCCATTTACAATCTAATGTTTTGCACACTTATAGACAGCATTTATCAGAGAAATCACCAGATTCAAAGAAAAAAAAAAAAAAGTAGAAAGCAGTAGTGATTTTAAACAAACACCTTTTTAGCTTCTCATACAAAACAAAAGCTACTATATAGAAACAACACATTTTACAGATGGGGCAACAAAATTGTTCCTCTCCTTGCCAACTTACCAGGCCTCATGGCCCTAAACTGCATATTCTTAAAATAACAGATCCCATCGTCCAAACTAGCACCACCTGTACAAAGTCCTGCCACAGCTTTACGCCACTCAACCTTCCCAACCAATTCAGCTCACAGACCAAGCTAGACTACCTAAACTCGCTTCTGTTCAATGGGATCAGCTTACCTCTCCAAAGCTCTCTCTACAGAAATATCCACAGTGTTCATGAACGTTTATAAACTTTATTCTCAACCATAATCCAGAATTCAAGGAGGCATATACAACTTCAAATTTTAAAGCCGGGGAAAGAAGAAAAAAAAAAAAAAAGAAAATCTTGAATTCGTTCATTCTCACCAACCAATATCATTACACAATATAGATTACAAATTAATAGCTAAAATTATGCCGGAATGAATCCAAACCTATATACCTACACTATTTGTCCCCCAGCAATTCGGCTTCCTTTGCAGTAAACCTTTCATTATAGGCATTAGAACAGTGATTGCAGCTATGGTCCAAGCTAAACAACACCTTTCCTCATTTCCTCCATTGCTGCTCTTCAGCCTTAATGTCAAAAAGGCTTTGACAAAATAGAGTGGTCCCTCCTGAATCACATTCTTTCTACAAGGGCTTTTGGGCATCTTTCTTCATCTCTCATACATTTACCAAAATCTTCATAATAAAATTGTCAATAAATTTTCTTCCACAATATCCATATCTTGAGGTACTAGACAAGGCTGCCCCCTTTCTGCTATTCTTTTCAACCCTGCCCTGAATCCCCTCCTTTGCATCTTAGAATTCCAACCAACTTTTCAAGGCATAATTATAGGCCATAAAACTATCATTCACCTAGTGGTGAACTTAGTGAGTAAATGTCCCAAATAAAACAGCCAACGTGAGGATCTTGTGCGATCACAATACTCGTGTGTGGAAACCTGATCCAGGGTGGCAGATGATAAATCTGATTAGGTAAATTGAGCACTCACCAGAAGTGCATAAATACACACATTTGAGATATAGCCTGTCTTATCAGGTCATCTTCTCCCAGGTCAGGCCAGGTTCCTATACACCTTCTGGTCCCATCTGATTTGGGTGCTCAGGGTTCCTTAATTTGTGTATCACCATCTGGGGTCACCTTTAAAGCAGGCTCTGCGGATGACGGCACTCACAAAGAGCCCAATAAGGGACACCACATAGTGTGATACTGTATAGGGAACTTTATTCTATCAAAGACAGGTGTAAACAGAAGTATAAATATTAAAAGGACACTGACCATATGTTATTCAGGATGGCCACCAGTGGTGGCTAGACATCCGGTTGCTGTAGCCCCCGACGCGTTTTGTGCTATGCACTTAATCATAGGGTGCAGGGCTTACAGCAGGAGACGTCTATCTGCTTGTATTTATAATTGAAAATGGCGCTCGTGCTTACCGCGCCCGCCATTTTGCCAACTATCGGCGCAGTGCGCCGGCGCCATTGTGCCGTGGATCGCGAGGACCATAGTTAATTTCTCTATCCTCGGCAGATGCGCGCACACACCGCGTCGCCATTTTGTTGGTGGTATTTAGACGCCAGCACTAAGACAAATATTGTCAGACCGGATGGGTCGACACAGAAGTCATAGAGGTATAATAGAGAGGCAGGATAAGTGATCCTTAATGGGTAATTATAAGGAGAGTAGGTTTATGTGAAAGTACCCTTATTTACATATCCCTAGGCAGGGGCGGACTGACAACTCATGGGGCCCCCTGGCAATAGGGGATCATGGGGCCCCTGTGTCCTTGCCCAAACTCAAAAAAGCCTATGAAAAAGGTACCAGGGGCACCTCATGGGGCCCCCTACTGACCCCGGGCCCTCGGGCAGTGCCCGAGTTTCCAAATGGTCAGTCCGCCCCTGCCCCTAGGACAATAGAATATCATGCCGCAAAATACATAATTAAGTTTGTATGCGGAAACCACCCTTATTACACATATATATGAATCACTATGTTGTGATCATAAATGTTATATGTGTAAAAAGTAAAACAAAAATTGATCATATTTCCCATTATGACATCGTATGATGGATGTCAAAGCTCAATTGGTAAATATATATAAATATAGCATAAATATATATATAACATATAGGTCAGACACATAACCTCAAATGGACTTATAAAATCATGAAATGCAAATAAAAACACTCAAATATAAAGATCATAATTATAAAAATGAATGAAAATCATATCAGATTTATCAGATGAGGGGTATTATCCCCAGGAAAATTAGGTTGAACAATTGGCTCATCTTTTATAATTTGCCATTTAAAAACTTATTGTTCTTGATAATCTTTATTATCCCTGGTCCCTGGAGTATTTTCTACACTTTTTAATTTTCTGTTCCTTTTCCAAGTTTTCCATAAATGATTTAAGTTTATTGGATTCTATCATGTCATTTACTCACTAAGTTGACCACATGGTGACATCTTATTTTGCACCCCCAATCATTTTGCACCTTATGTCATTAAGGTTTTATTTATTCATTTATTATCAGTTTTACCTTTGTATTTATTAATATATGTTGCACATTATGCTTTAGTGCTGCACCCTTTTATTGACATACTCTTTGGAAGGTTTTTTGGTTGCCTTTTTGGCGTTTCAGCAGCTGTTTTCTTAGGTAGCGCTCGCTTGATACTCTTTATCATATTCACCTCTTTTGAAGATGAGCTGTTCATATATATTTCCCACCCAGAATCTTCCCTTCCCATTAATAAGTCTCTCATTAAATCATTTGGCCTAGTCTCAGGTTACGCTATAAATTTTGACACACAAAAGACACTCCAACTAGCCATCATAAGCCCTCAGAGAAATCTTTACTTTCTTATTTGGTGTAGGGAAAAACATTTCGCTATGTCCATACCTAAACATTGATACAAATTTTTATAAGGTCAATATACCTTCTTTGCTTTGTGAAGTCATCCTTCACAACTTGGACACACTTAAAAGCAGTTCTAATGGCAGAAGGCTTTTTTATCTTAATGCATTCTATGCATGGAGGTAAAAATCTCTTGTGTTCAGCTCCTCCTAAATAATTATCGGAGCCCAATCTCGATCCAGCACTGTGCCCAAGAACAGCAGCTCTTTCCTCTCTCCGCAATGGACATGGAGGTAGCATCGGGAGCTATTATGAGCAGGGAGAGAGGGGTGGGGCCAAGCCACACTGCGTGTCATGGACATTTAGAGCCTGGTTAAGGATTGAGACTGAGTGGAAAGTTCTAGGGGCACTCGGGGGGGGGGGGGGTGGAACCAGGAATGCTGGTGGGGGGACCAAGAAGTGGAAGATCAGGGCTGCCCTGTGCAAGACCATTGCCCAGAGCAGATAAGTATGAAATGTTTATCATTTAAAAAAATAACCCTTTACAAAGTCACTTAAAAAATTATTATATGGGCACAATTAGTTTACTAAAAATGGTAGCTTTTCCCAAATATTCCAATGCCATAGAGGTCCTCCCTCTATAACTGAAATACTCTCACCTCAAAACATATTTATAAGATGTTCCAAGAATGTATCTGGGGCACCAGAAGAGCACCAATAGGGCTATGTATCTTATAACAACTTCCCTGTAATGGTGGGCTCAATTTTCCTGATTTAGAACTGTATAAGTTTGTATTTCTAAGCAGATGCATAAGGGATTGGATTCATGGCACTTCAACGTATAGACCCTGAAGTTGACCAAAAACATGACTCCTCAAAACAACTTGTTATATGTTATTCATGGCCCGTTAAGGTGTCAGCAAATCTTATTCGTCTCCTCTCCGATTCCTGGTTTCCCATAAGGCAGCAGTGATATAGTCCCAGCATCACAGATGCTCTCTGGGAAAGCAACGTCACCATTGCCTGCAGTCAAATCTTGTACTTAAACTGCGAGATCTTGCAGTAGTCATACTACTTATGTGTGAGATAAAGCACGCGACATCACAAACCTTTTATTTAGTGGGGGGGGGGGGGGGGGGGAACTTCTCTGAGATCTTGAGAACACAGTATCATGGACGTTTTGAGAACAGCAGCATGGGAATGGGACGCAGTAAAGTATAATTGTTTATTTCTGAACATTTACTCATTTGGCTGGGGCCTAGTTTAATAGCAGTATTACAGCTTTACGCTGTCAATAGTTAAGGACACCGGTAGGTGCAGGCACTGCTGACTCCTTAACACCAATAATGTCACCAGCCCTATTCACGTACATCTTTTTTATTCATTCTTGCTGGAAGAAAGAAGAAGACCCTTCCAAATGTACAAAGAAGCTGTCAGTGACAGCTGTCAAATTCATTTCTAGGCAATTTAAGTTGTTTTTCATTTGTACTGCATGGATTTTTCCTTTCTTTTTCCATTGGAACATGTTTACCAGGGTGGTGGCCCCCTTCCCCACCCCAACGCTATATTTTGACACACTTTGGCCTATAGGGCTAGAAAAAGGGGAATTTGGGTTCCGTATCGGAAACCTCTGCCAAGCTGAACACAAGGCAGTTTGGCTGATCACTATATGGGATTAAGAATTTCCTTTAGATGAGGGGGGTGATGGATGAAAGGAGTGGAGGCACAATGTCTTTGTCAAGATACCTGGAGAGAACTTTAGAAAACGATGGCCTGAGTCTCAAGAAAGATGAAGTTAGGCCTCTTACGAGACAAGGGTGCCAGCTCAAAGATCATCCTAACATCTTAAATACAAAAAATCTCCAGTGAAAATAATCCATAAATTTCGTGCATATAAGTGTATAGAAAAAATATGTCCAACACCCCAAACAAAAATTCTTCTTTAAACATATAAATCCACCGTGCTTTATCCACCACCAAATGAATGGAATAAACTCACCAGAGCTCAATGCTGATTAGATTATAAATCAGCACAAGCGTGTTTGCTCTGGGAGCGATGAGAGTAGGTAGATCATGAAGCAGCACTCTATAGTATAGACACTTCCAGATATCAGGAACAATACTCTGCAGTGACTTTTGAGGTATGGCCAAGACTCCTTATATAACAATTCTCCTCCAAATATATAGTAATATCACTCAAAAATAAAGAAAAGGCATGATGGTGCAGCAAGTAAGAACCATTAAAACTTTTTATTGCAATTTCATCTTACTCACAAAATAAAGTGTCCACCTGACACTGGTATAGCAAGCGATCAGATACACGGAATGGACGAGCCCCGTTCACCGCGGACACCTCGCCGACAGCTCCAGGGAACGTCCTGACGTCATTCAATAGCCTCCGCCCTACGCGTTTCGTCACTCTGACGTCCTGGAGCTGTCGGCGAGGTGTCCGCGGTGAACGGGGCTCGTCCATTCCGTGTATCTGATCGCTTGCTATACCAGTGTCAGGTGGACACTTTATTTTGTGAGTAAGATGAAATTGCAATAAAAAGTTTTAATGGTTCTTACTTGCTGCACCATCATGCCTTTTCTTTATTTTTGAGTGATATTACTATATATTTGGAGGAGGATTGTTATATAAGGAGTCTTGGCCATACCTCAAAAGTCACTGCAGAGTATTGTTCCTGATATCTGGAAGTGTCTATACTATAGAGTGCTGCTTCATGATCTACCTACTCTCATCGCTCCCAGAGCAAACACGCTTGTGCTGATTTATAATCTAATCAGCATTGAGCTCTGGTGAGTTTATTCCATTCATTTGGTGGTGGATAAAGCACGGTGGATTTATATGTTTAAAGAAGAATTTTTGTTTGGGGTGTTGGACATATTTTTTCTATACACTTATATGCACGAAATTTATGGATTATTTTCACTGGAGATTTTTTGTATTTAAGATGTTGGGACTTTTATACACATATTATTTGTGATGTTAATTTTGATGTATTTAGCGCATTCCAATTGCTGATTTTTTGTGTTTCGCCATTGTTTTGGGTTGAAGGTTTGCTGCTGTAGAGGATTGATATTGTTGATTGGCGCTTTCTTTCTTTTTTATGTTTTCAAAGATCATCCTACCTGAATGGAGGAAGACATGAAAAATGGGAATTGTGACTTACTATATTTAGATCCCAGGATAAGAAAGGTGGTTGAAGTAGGGGATTAACATCTTCTATAAGGTCTTTAAAAGAGTGTTCAACGCCAAAAGGTCTTTGGAGCAGAATGGATAGGACAGAAACATGCCCCTTTAGAGTACTAAGAGCCAGATGCATATTTGAACAAACTGGAGGAGGACCAGGATGCAGGGAATAGAATATGACAAATGTTGAGGTCACTGCTACCAGCAAAATAGGCCTCCAAAATGCGGTGAAAGATCTTAGAAGTAGATTTTCCCACTTTGGGTAAGGTGAGAATGACAGAATCTAATGCCACTTTTTTTTTGGGAGGCCTGCATTTCAACAGCCATGCTATTAAAGCCAGCGATTGAGAAGCAGAGTTGAACAGAGTGCCTTGTAACAGGTGGTCTTACCGGTTTGGAAAAGGCAAGGTTCGTCTGCCAGGAGTCTAAGTATAAATGTGTACCAAGTTCTCCTGGGCCAAATCTGGAGTGAAAATGGTTGCAGATTCGGTTTTCTCAAAATGAGAAGCTTCAGTGGAGGGAATGCACATACCAGTCTGATAAGGTCCAAAGAATCACCAGGCATCAACCACAAAGGCTTGGATCTGGCCAAAAACCTTCCCTGTTTTTTGTTGAATCCAGAGGCCATGATGCCCACATCTGGTGTCCCCCATTTATGACAGAGCATCAGAAAGATCTTGGGGTAATGCCAACACACCTCTGATGTCCATCGTTACCATCTCCCAGAGAGAGGAGTGGAACAATTTTAATAGATTATAGGGCTGAGTTAGAAACTCACCATGCCAAGGAGATATTTGCTTGGCTGGACAGAAGTTGGTAAACTAGAGGAAGGATCATTTTGTCTAATGTGGAGAGAATGTTTAGCTGCAAAGGTCTGAAGTGACATTCCGCATAGGGAACTGCCTTGAAGAAAGCTACCATGAGGCCCAGAAACCTGATGCAGAAGTTAGTTGAGTGGTGCCTAGTTGATCTGAGAATGACAGTTGGACCTCAGAGAAGCAATCTTTTCTTGTGGAAGGAAAACTTTGGCCTGAGCCGTGTCTAAAATTATCCCCAGATACTCTAGGCAGGCTGTTGGAGGACTGATTTCTTGAACGTTATCAACCATTCAAAATTTTGAAAGGGGCAGATCATCCCTTGGATGTTGGAAGACAAGGCCATGCTTGTTAGCAAATGCCCTGAAACCTTACCAGGGCCAGAACCTTTTAGACTTTTGGTGTGGAAGAAAACCGCAAAGAGAGGGTGACAAAAATAAAGTGTTGGTCTCCCACAGCTAAGTATAGAAAGTGTTTGTGTGAGAAAGATGGGAATGCGAAGATGCTAATGCGAAGATGCTGCATAGTCCCCTGATCTGAATAAAGTGAGACATGATCCTGCAGACTTGCATATGCATATTTCTGTTCAGGGAATTTAAGTCCAAAATGGGGCAAATGCCTCCCATTCAGTTTTGGGACTGAAAAGGTTTGAGTAAAAATCTTGAACTTTTCTTCTGCAGGAACTGGGCTTCCATGGGTTAATTCAGGGAAGCCCACAAGTTTGCCTGTCTTTGAGGTGAAGCTGACAGATTCAAGGGTAGGAATTGAGGAGGGAGCAGCAGTAGAAATTCTGTTTTCTAGCCCATGAAAAAGATTAGACCCAGACTGGCATGAAGGCCAATGGATGGCTCCCACTTCAGAGAGTGAGGGCACCTCTTCATTGTGAGCAAGTCTTCTGCGAAGGATTGGAGGGTTTTGGGTACAAGGCATGCAACAAAAAGGATGAATTCTCCAACTTCGAGGAGGAGAAGACATGGGAAACCCCATCTTAATAGTAGGCTAGTAGTGCATGTATTTTTTTTTAAAGGTGAACTTATCCTTTAACCTGCAGAAAATTTGTTGATAAATTTATCAAGGACACACCAGACATTCATCATCAAAAGGCATTCCCAAAATATACTTTTTACAAGCAGGCTGAGCAGTCCAGGTCTTTAACCACACAATTATCCACAATCAGAGCAGTGTCTCCTGGCAAATTAAATTTTTGCAGGGCATCAACACAAAACAGCAACACCAAAAGGCATAAGCAGCTATTCTAGGTGAATAGGGTCTTCAAAAACAGTATCACATGCTCTATTCAACTGTCCGGTCCAGTTAGCTACAGTCTGACAAATGGACATAGCCACTACAGCCGGATGTAAGGCAGTACGAGACAGCAAAGCATGCCTTTATTAGGGCTTTCAAGTGCCTGTCGACTGAATCCTTAAATGAGGAAATATCTTCAACAGGAAGCGCGAGATGCTTGTTAAAAACAGATGGCAGGATCCACTACCAGATCAGAACATTCATAAATTCCTTTTTCATAGGTATTTAACTCAGCAAATAGTTTGAGAGGAATAACTACCTTGTCAGGATTTGGTCAACCCTCATGTAAAGCACAGTTAACTTGCATGTGCAGAGGAAAGGCCTTTTTAGATTTTTACAGCCATTCAGTACCCATAGGAGCTTGTTTAGGCTGAGGAGATTCAGGTGCCATTAAAAAAAGGCTAGTATACACTGCATCAATAAGCGAGCACACAAAAAAGTGACATTTCGTCTGCAGGATCCTTGTCCACGTATACTTCACCCTCCTCAGAAATCAGACATAATTGCAGTCAAATCTGCCTTAGTCAGATAGGCTGTTTTTAGAACACCTGAGAGGTAGTACGAACTGGAGAAAGGGAGCTGCGTTGATATGGGACCAACTTCAGTGCAAGGGGAACAGTGAGCTCATATCTACTTCATCAGGGGAGGGAAAACGCATATGAGGTTTGAATCATAGAAAGAACTCACTCCTGTGATGGTGAACAGGAATGGCTGGGCCTTGCTTAGCAACGTCCTGGGAGTTTTCAGGTCAGAGTTCATGCGGTACGTAAATGGCCTACACCTATAGCCAGGGCATTATTCAAATTTTGGTTAAAGTTACACAGCTTGTTCTCACCAACAGATGTCCCTTATCTGCAAAGACAGTCTTTTTGGTAAAGGTGGACAAACCATTAAAGTGGTAGTAAACACTACTTTACCTACAGGTAAGCTTATAATAAAGCTTACCCGTAGGCACAAGGAAAATCTCCTTGTCAGCGGCGCACTAGAGAGCAGGGGTTCAGGAACTGCAGGGATCGGTCTTGTGCAGGGAGGACTGGAGCAGTGTGCCCACACTGCAAAGGAAAACCTTTTTTTTGCCTGGACTTCAGCTTTAAAACCTTTATCCCAAAAATTAAAAAAAAAATGCATGTAAAGGCTTAAAAATATTTATCTGGCATTAAACGTAAACTTTTAGTCAAGTATGTAAACTCCATCTAATTCTACTAGTCCATCTAACACTACCCTCTCCACATATTGGCAATGCTGATATCCAGGGGTGGCTACATTACGCCTCCATAGATACACTGGATATGTAAGCATAGCTACCATAAGACAGTAGGTATGTAATGGCCAGAAAGGTGAAAATAAAAGGAAAAAAGCATAAGAGGAAAAAAAAAAAACCACATCAGTGCAGTCACCACATCTAATGACGAGTATGCTGCAATATATTACGTATTTGGTTTTGGGTTTAGATACACTTTAATAAAGCCAAGGTCAGGGCAGATAGCGTTCTAGCGAGGTCAGGTCACACAAAATGACCAGGGATTCCGGCGAGGCAGGAATAACAGGCAAGGCAGGTAACAAGGATTAGACACAGGTGGAAATTGGGAGAGAAAAGCAAGAGTACAGGGAAAAGAAACTAGGCACAATCCAAGGTCAGAATGACAAGCACCAGGATGGAGACAAAGATGCAGGATACAAGAAACCAAATGCGCAGCACACCCTAGCTGAGTGCTATAACGGATAACCACAGCATGGATAGCTGTGTCCTTGGGCAACCAAAGCATGGATAGCTGGGTCTTTTAAAAGAAGTATAGAACAATCAGGAGGAATCCCTTGGTCCCACCCATGCATGTGCATAGCCTACCTTAACAGATAAATTGGGTAGGCAAGGCAGGATACAGGAATGAGACCTGATGTACAGTAAACCAGACATGACTGCCAGAAAATGAATAAACACAGATATAAACAAACAGGCAATGTGACTCAGGGAGGACAGAAGAAACAGCAGCAAACCAACAGGTGGACACGTTAAGCAAAGCACAAAGTACTGACAAGGATACAGAGCAAAATTCCAGGTGTCTCTTCTTCACTGACCGTTCCTCCATTGCAGCTGCCAACACTAACAAATTTCTGGTATAAGGGAGCATGTGACCTGCTTGCACCGTGACCAGTTCTTGGACATAGCAAAAATTGCTAGGGTCAAGAAGTGTCACATGACTGAGGGACTGATGTCACCTCTACCCTGGGTCAATGACAGCAGTGATGGAGGTGGGAGTGATGAGGGAGCACAGGCAAGGGAGTATATGTGGGTTGGGGCCCTGTGCAGAGATACTGGCACCTTGTCCTGCATGGGCAAGGTGACACGGTTTCATAAGAGTGATGATTAGTGTCCTGTATCCTTTAATGAATGCTGTAAGAAATGGTTTCTGATGCCCTGTTCAAATTTTTTTGAAACCAATTTTTACTACAGTGACCATATTAGTCCCCTTTGTGCAAAGGAGATAACCTACGTAAAAATGGTTTATAAACTCTAGCTTATTATTCAAGCTTACTACGCCTTTGATATCTTATACCATATGGCAATCCAGATATTATATAACAATGACATTTGGAGAATGCTTTGAAGTCCACCTCTTGTATGCCTTGCAGTGGAAAATACAATTCCTGCTCATTACACAAAGTATTGTTTATCCTACTACTAACTACTGTTGTCAAACACTGCTTACTAAAATAGATTTTTCACAATAAGTTTAGGTGTACCTAAAACAAAAAAAAAAAAACAAATTCCCAAACACTACTGCTGCACTTAATTATTACAGTTCTGCAGTCTAACAATAGATAAGCTGTAAACTACTCTTTAAAAGGACTCACTAGAAAACCCTTTTTTTTTTTTTTTTTTTTTTAAGCAAAGCGGATTTTCGCACCGACCTTCAGTCTTGCCCAATTGTACAAGCTTCTCTTATATTAAAAAGAGGAAGTTTGATTTACCTGTAAATTCCATATCTTGGAGGACAGTACAGGACACAGGCAAAAGTATTCATAGAACCTGGGTTATAGTCTCAGCCCTCAGTTTTGTAGCATTCAATGCAGAGTAACCAAGGAATGGAAAGGAGGGTGGCTTGTGTACTGCACCCTTAAAGCAGATCTCAAAGCTGAGGACAGAGATAGACATTGTCCCCAGAAAACCGGTTTGTGCACTTCCTAAACAGTATTAAGTGAGACGTTCGTGCCCACATTCTCAACAAAATAGCTGCGCAACGTCGTTACCAGTTCCACTTTGTAAGGTAGATGTTAAAGCCAGAAATCATTGAGTTGCCAATGACAAGTTCTCAGCTTGGTAGCTTTGAGGGACAAAATCAAAAGAGTTTGATTATTTAGAAAAAAGTAATCGATACGCGAGTGCAAAAGATGAGGGTGAGAAAAATGCGTAAAATTGCGGACATTGTTCAACATCTTGTGGATGTTGAACACGCCACACATGAAAAACGGGCCCTCCACCTAGTGAGTTGGCGGAAAAGTAGGGACCCTTTAGAAATACAAGAATGTATGCATTCAAGAATTCATGCAAGAATGTATACAAGGCTGTAGGATGCAAGGCAGACCTATCCATCACGGTTGAAAAGGGTAAATTATAATCGTACCAATCACCAGAAACTTGTGTTCCACCAGGAATAAGCAAGAATAGAGACAGAGGAAGGCAGTTTGGTAGACATTAGGAGAGGACAAGTTACAGAGGGTGATGTCATGGTTAGACCAGGTACCCCTCAAGATAATAAAATTCCCTCTACGGTCCAAGACTAAATCCTTTACCACAAACGACAACCTTGTTTAATAAGAATAGCTATCACTGCCCGTGTCCGCTTCTTGGAGACTTGATAAATACGTGAATAGAAACGTGACGAAAATGCAAGTGTGCCTATCTTATCTAGATGAGTCACCTGCACAAATATCACATCTACTCATGTTTGCCTAAACTCCCGAAGTGCCAAATGTAGTTTATGGTTAGAATTTAAACCATTTACGTTTAGAGATAGGATATTTACCATGATAACATGTTAAATGTTGGATAAATAGCCAAAGTGAATACGGCAGCCTAGTAGTAATAATGAGACAGGAGTAAAACATATAGCATTTCAGTTCGGAAATGTGTGGCATGTGAGAAGACATAAGGAGACACAGACATAGAAAAAAAAAACAAACAGAAAATAGAAGGATAAAGAAAAAACACAGAAAGAAGCAAACTCAACATACCCCCAATAAGGTGGGTCAGCTTAGTAAAACTCCTGAAACAGCCATAAAAACAGTTCCTAAATACTCCTGAAACTTGAATAAGAGCGACAGGGGCATATACATAGGTTGAATTAATAGAACCAACCAAAATCATAATGAAGTGGGGGGGGGGGGTACCAGTGATAATATCAGGATGGAAATCCACATAGAAATAACCAACCTCAATGTAGTGATGATGGGGGAAAACGAAGGGAAAAAGGGTGGGGGGGGGGGGGGGGAGGAGAGACGGGAGAAAAGAAAGGGGAAGGGAGGGAGAAGGAGAAGGAAAAAAAAAATGGGATATCTAGATAATAGGCATGAACGCTAAGGTCCAGACCCACCAACACCGTCTCCCAGACAAAATAGGGAGGGGAATGGGGAGTCCGGGTCCATCAGACCAGCTGCAGCATAGTAGATAAAGACAAAATATCAATAACAAATCTTACCAATCTGTTGAAAAAAAAAAAGGGTAAGGAATTCAATAGCACAGAGTCCAAATTAGGCAGGCTTCTGCTTTGAAGACTTGCAGGGAGAATCAGAAAGCCTAGGGAGTTTCTTAGGAGAGATCATTTTCCATACCACCGGGGGAGGATGCATTGGTGCTAAAAAGGTCCCATCCAGGTAAGTCAGGTTGCGGAAGATCGAAAACATCAGAGAGCAGGCAAGTCCTCAGTTACTCATTATTGCAGATTTCCCATTGCACTTCGCCGTCAGACTGAAAGGAACACCCCAGGTGTAGATGATATTGTTCTCATGTAAAAGCAGAGGTTGAAGGAGTTGTCTTTTGTGAAGGATTATCCAAGAGATATCTGGATAAAGTTGAATCTGGGTACCTTCAAAAAGAATTGTGTGTGTAGATCTAGTCTGTATCATGATGTCCTCCCTTAAGAGTGAATGAATGCGACAGATGACATCTCGAGGTCTGGACCGGGATCCCTTAGGACGGAGAGCTCTATGGGCTCTATCCATTTCAATGTGATGTCTAGGGCTTCCCCAAGTAGGTTGTTAACCAATTCAATACCGGGCAATTTTACACCTTCCTGCCCAGGCCAGTTTTCAGGTTTCAGCTCTCTCACAATTTGGGTACAATGTTGTATGACCGCGCAATTGTCATTCAAAACTAAAATTTTATCATTTTCTTCACATAACTAGAGCTTTCTTTTGGTGGTAATTAATCACCGCTGGGGTTTTTATTTTTTGCTAAATTACAAAAAAAGACCAAAAATTTAGAAAAAAAAAAAAAAAACACAAACACACTTTTTCTTTGTTTCTGCTATAAAAGTTTTTTTAGTTCGTAGGAAGGTTATAGAGTTCACAAACTATGGTATAGATCTGAATATTGATCAATCCTGAAGTACTGACAGCCAATCTAATTTCTTGAGGTCCGAGAATGTCAGAACAGTACAGATATCCCCCAAATGACCCCTTTTTGCAAAGTAGACAGTCTGACGTACTTCAGAAGAGGCATGGTGAGTTTTTTGAGGTTGTATTTTTTGTCATAAATTTTCGGAAAAAATTAAAAAAATTAGTTTCACTATTTTTTTTTTTACATATTGTCACCAGTGCAGTACAGCGTCATCATATAACTGGCATGGCGGTGATCAGGGACACTGACTGGTGACAGTATGAAAAAAATATATATATACATTTTTTTTTTTTTTGATTACATTTTTCTTTTTTTTTTAAGATTTTTTTTTCATATTTCACTATGACCAAAGTAGCACAATGTTACCATAGTAACATTGTGCTACTTTGGGGAAGTGATCAGTATTTTGTTTTTTGTTTTTTTTACACAATTTGCTTATAGCAAAGAATTACTTTGCTATAAGCAAGCATTTACCTGAATGACATCGATTCATTCAGGGTTTTTTTTTTTTTTTTTTTTTTTTGTGCTTAGCGGTGATTTGGCCACAGATAATCACATGACATGTGCATGTGATTAGCTGTAACCATTCACAGCTAGACACTAGTATACAATGGATGGCATGAATGAAGCCATCCATTGTATACAACTGTCATGTGACCTGCTGTGATTGGTCACAGCAGGTCACATGGTACTGGCAACGGGGCCGATACTCAGATCTGTCATTGGCCGTGTCCGAGGTACACGGCCAGTGACAGATTGCGCAGGCGCGCAATCTGCGCATGTGCGGAAGGACACCATATGGCGTCCACCCGGAACGCTGATGACATTTGCCGGCCGCCATTCGGCCATAGGGCGGGCGGCAAATGGTTAAACAACTGTTGAACTACAGCGTTAAAATCTTCTGCATCAGCTGGTTCTGGAAGGTCACAGACTCCAATATTATTTCTATGCCCCCGATTGTCCAGATCTTCCGAATGTCTCTGCATGTCACAAAGTAGAAAGTGTTTATCAGTAAGATGATCATGGACTTGGTGAACATAAAGTTTAGTAGTTTGCAAGTCCTCCTCAACCATCTCCACCCTGTCAGATGGTGGATATCTGTCTGCAAGGCCTGTATTTCCATGTGACAAGTTTCCTTGACATCATGAAGCAACTCTTTAAAATCATCCTTAGTTGGTATGGAGCTCAAAAAGTTCTGCCATGGTAGATAACCTTGGGGGCCAGAGGGTAGAGACAAAAAAGAGAGGCCTTTAGCACGGACCAGTTGCTGTGACCATACAGCAAGGTGGGACCCTGGGGCACAGGGCCAGCAGGCTGAGGCAGAACTGTATGATGGAGATCGTCCCACGGCTTGTACCACGCTTGTGGCTGAGATGGAGAGCGCGGAGCCATGGTACAATGAGGAGAGCCGGACGTGCACTCCATAGCAGGGGTGGAAGGTGCAAGGGGTCTAGAAATACTTGAGTCCCTGGATCTTGAAGGCCTATGGGGTTTAGGAGAATAGGTAAAAGCAGCAGCAGAGCCCATGGGACAAGGGTCCAGTGCCTCTGGACGGGGAAGGGAGACAGGAGAGATATGAGAGGGGACAGAAGGATCCAATAATGTCCAGGAAGGGATCTCCAAAGCAGGAAACTGAAGGAGTGGAGAGTCATCAGGGTCTCAAGACAGAGGCAGTAAAATGCTACGAGCCTGGTCTGATGCATTGTCTTGTGGGGAGTACTGTGTGGTCTCTACAGTAAACTCGCTGGTTGACCAGGAGTACACAGAGGATTGGGTCCGAGGCAACTGTGCATCCGCCAGCTGTGGAGTGCTCAGATCCTGTGATCCTAACTGAGGTGTGGAAGAGCCTTGTGCCGTGAGTTCATCCGGCGCCATATCGCCTCCCTCTCCTCCGCGCTGTGAATTTCCCAGCAGGGGCTCAAAGATAGTGTGGATCATCGGGGAGCCATTTGAGCAGGTTGGCTGGGTCCCCCTGATTTAGTGTTGCGAGAAGCCCTGAGCCTGCCCATCTGGAGCATTGTAGATCCCCAAAATAGTGAAAGAGAAGCAGGTTATAAGGAGAGCTAACGCCTCACATGTCGATCTGGCATGGCTTCTGGGCACGCCCCGAAAGCCATTTTCCTATAGCAATTAAAACACAGAAAAAACACCACAGCTGCACCATTTTCCCAAAATAATGCCGACACCATCAGACATACAGTTGTGTTCAAAATAATAGCAGTGTGCTGAAAAAAAGTGAATAAAGCTCAAAATCCTTCTAATAGCTCTTATTTCCATACACACAAATGCATTGGGAACACTACCCACTCTATTCCAAATCAAAACATGAAGAAAAATATATCAAATTTGTGTTCCTCTAAAAAAAAAAAAATATATATATATATCTTAGAAAAGTGAATATTAGACTGTTCAAAGAAATAGCAGTGTTTGTATTCTTCTTTACAAACTCAAACATTCACTATATAAACTGAAAAATGTTGGAAGATTTTGCTTTCCTTTGAATCACTTAATATTTAGTTGTATAACCACTGTTTCTGAGAATTGCTGTACATCTGTGTTGCATGGAGTCAACCAACTTCTGGCACCTGTGAACAGGTATTCCAGCCCAGGATGATTGGACTACATTCCACAGTTCTTCATTTCTTGGTTTTGCCTCAGAAACTGCATTTTTGAAGTCACCCCACAAGTTTTCTATTGGATTAAGATCCGGGGATTGGGCTGGCCACTCCATAATGTCAATCTTGTTGGTCTGGAACCAAGATGTTGCACGGTTACTGGTGTGTTTGGGGTCGTTGTCTTGTTGGAACACCCATTTCAAGGGCATTTCCTCTTCAGCATAAGGCAGCATGACCTCAAGTATTCAAGTATTCTGATGTATTCACACTGATTCGTGATCCCTGGTATGCGATAAATAGGCCCAACACCGTAGTGTGAGAAACATCCCCATATCATGATGCTTGTGCAACCATGCTTCACTGTCTTCACAATGTACTGTGGCTTGAATTCAGCATTTGGGGGTCGTCTGACAAACTGTCTCCGGCCACTAGACCCAAAAAGAACAATCTTACTTTCGTCAGTCCACAAAATGTTGCGCCATTTCTCTTTAAGCCAGTCAATGTGCTCTTTGGCAAATTGTAACCTCTTCAGCACATGTCTTTTTTCAACAGTGGGACTTTGCAGGGCTTCTTGCAGATCGCTTGGCTTCACATAGGCGTCTTCTTATTGTAACAGTACTCACAGGTAACTTTACACCTTCTTTGATCTTCCTGGAGCTGATTGTTAGCTGAGTCCTTGCCATTTTGGCTATTCTTCTATCCATTCGAATGGTAGTTTTTCGCTTTCTTCCACGTCTTTCAGGTTTTGGTTGCCATTTTAAAAGCATTTGTAATCATTTTAGCTGAGCAGCCTATCATTTTCTGCACTTCTTTATATGTTTTCCCCTCTCCAACTTTTTAATCAAGGTACGCTGCTCTTCTGAACAATGTTTGGAACGACCCATTTCCTCAGAATTTCAGAGAGAAATGCACTGCAACCAGCATATACAACATTTGCTGCCTTCCTTCCTTAAATAAGGGCAATAATTGCCACCTGTTTTTCAAAGAATGAATGAACTCACTAATAAAACTCCACACTGCTATTATTTTGAATATGCCCCTTTCAATTAGTGATTCAATTACACAGAATCAGCAGCATGCATGTCATGACTGTTGGATTTCTATTACTCTACTACACCTGCTAGTAAATTATTTGCCATGTAGAAATATCATTTCTACAAAAAACAGTGATTGATCAGGTTAGTGATGTCTGACTGCTATTATTTTGAACACAACTGTACATCTAATATTTTACCAATATAAATGATCATTAATATGAATACCTAATAAAAAAATGTTCTTATATAAAAAATATAACACACAGCTATTTGAAATACTTATTATATTGCAATGCAAATCTCTATATAAATTGCCTGTATTAATAGGCAAATTGCCATATCATTGTAGCCAAACTGCTAATTACAAAAAATATATATTTAAGCTAAAAAGGAGGTTTCCTCTCCCCAATAAATAAACTAATACAGAAGGATTGCAGTTAATGGGGAAGGTATGGGGAAAAAAAAAAATCAAGGTGAGTACCTAAACATAAGCATATCGAAAATGAATAGAAAATAAAAATAAAAACAAAGATTAGATGGGTAAATACAAAGGTTGATTAACTGGGCAAAAGACCAGCTCCACTCAAAGTGACTTCTCAGATAAAAAAATGGAAAATATCCTGGCAACAATTTCATTAAAATAAAAGTCTATATGTGAGATAATAAAATAAAGACTAAAAACATGAAAATAATAACTCGGATACGTCCAAAGGATTGGCAGACAGAGAAGCACAATTCATCACTCCAGAGAACACGTCTTCACTTCTCTAGACTCCAGCGGCGGTGTGCTTTAAACCACTGCATCTGACGCTTTGCATTGCACTTGGTGATGTAAAGCTTGGATGCAGCTGCTCGGCCATGGAAACCCATTCCATGAAACTCTCCATGCTCTGTTGTTGCGCTAATCTGAAGGCCACACGAAGTTTGGAGGTCTTTAGCTATTGACTCTTCAGACAGTTGGCATGCACTGACACCACTCTGCCATTTTATGTGGCCTACTTAGCTGGAAGCCCAATTTAAATCTCTCTCATGAGTCCAGCCTAAAGATGATTAATTTCGTTGAATTTACTTTTTGTGGAGAATGGTATGTTGGGTACCAAATCCTTTTTCAAACCTACAGATAGGAACAGCCTTATTTCAAAAGATAGCTGTACCCCCACCTATAATGGCTAAATATCCCCAAGGGACAATTTTTATGTATGAGACGAAATTCTGATGTATTGGACTATTTGGATCAATCCCAAATTTGGAAAGCTAGATTCCTAGAAAAAGGCTATAATGAGGAGGTTGTAGATTGAACCATTGAGGAAGTGGGGGCCCTAGATAGGATGTCCTTATTGACTAACAGTGAAAGCAGAAAGGGGTCATATAAAGTCTGCCCATTTTATTACCAACTGTTCTTTGCAACACCATCAAAGAAAACCGATAAGAAAACATTGAAGAATCCTGCTTCCCTTAGGGAAGTTTTACCAATGGATCCAGAGGAGATATACACTATATTGCCAAAAAGTATTGGTACACCCCTCCAAATAATTGGATTCAGGTGTTCCAACCACCTCCATGGCCACAAGTGTATAAAATCAAGCGCCTAGCTATGCAGACTGCTTCTACAAACATTTGTGAAAGAATGGATCGCTCTCAGGAGCTCAGTGAATTCAAGTGTGGTACTAGGATAGGTTGCCACCTGTACAAGTCCATCCATGAAATTTCCTTGCTACTAAATAGCCAACTGGCCAACTGTTAGTGGTATTATAACAAAGTGGAAGCAACCGGGAACAGCAGCAACTCGGCCACGAAGCGACTGAAGGTAGCAGCCTATAACCCAGTGTCTATGAATATCCAGCCTGCGTCCTGTACTGTAGAATTAAGCTAAAGTAATTACTGTATAAAGGAGACAACATATTTCACTGCAAAAAGAGCAGTTCTGTTAGAGAATGCTGGTGTAAACAGTGCACACACTCGCTTTGAGAAAAGAAACTACTAGCAATACAAACATAGTATCTGTTTTTTGTGTGTAACTCAAGAGGGAAAAACATTTAAATGTCAGTATACTCACTGCCTCTGTATTCGTGTAAGTATTGCAGTCAAAGCACACTGTACATCTGATGAACATGTTATACATACACATAGCTTCTGCTGCTGCTGAAACAGGCTTGAGACAAACTGCAAGGAAAAAAAAAAAGAAAAGGCGATAAGGCAAAAACCTTCTGGACTCAATGCATAAACTGTAAATTTACTGGTTTGAATTTACCAAAACTAGAGCAGACAGAAATCTGGAGCAGCCATGCATAGCAACCAATCAGCTTTTAGCTTCAGCTTATTCAGTCAAGTTTTGAAAATGAATGCTCGAAGCTGACTGGTTGCCATGTATACCTGCTTCAGGTTCTGGCTGCTCCAGTCTTCGTAAATTCCTCGCACTCTGTTATATTTGTTAGACTTGACATATATAGAAAATATAGGGAAAAAGAGCCGGATAAAAGGAAGACATGTACACATCTCTACTCACTAGTGTCAGGTACACTTAAATATAACTATTTGCATAGCAAAATAGATTTTCTACCCACCATCAAAGTCTTCCAATTCGTAACACCTGCAATATTTAAAGGGTCTCTTTAATTTTAAGATGAACTCCAGGAAAGTAGCCAAGCACACTGTTGAAATACATCCTTACATCCAATAAATCCGTGAGTTCCACTGAAGTAGCAGCACAGATTGGTTAATAACCAAGCAGCTACCACTGGTTGCTTTCTCTGACCTCTACCCAGGGTGGAGATTAAAGGAAGGAATCAATGGAAGTTGCAGGGGACCTAGGAGGATGACGAACCTGCAAAGGTCTAGTTCCCATCAGTTTTCACAAGATTTGAAGGAACAGGTAGTAGGGAAGCGGAGTGTGTACTATCTTATTTTGACAGGAAGTCTTTAAAAGATTTCTTATAGAGACTTTAAGCTAGGTTCACACCTATGCATGTTGCGATTGATGCATTTTTCAAACACGTTGTGTTATGCGTTTATGAACACGCATTTGATGCCTTTTGAGTCTTTTTTGCCAGTAGGAAAGTCTTGAGTGCGACTTTACACTCTGGCACTCAATGTTGCATCAAAAGTAGAGCAGGAACCTTTTCAAAGTCACACAGATTTGAATGGGTTCAATTGCAATCAAGGGGCTGCTACTTGTCATGCGACTTTATGTGTCCAAAGTCGCATGTTAGGGTTAAGGGCTAGGGTTGAGGGCTGGTGTTAGGGTTAGCATTTAATGTTAGACTTAAGGGTTAGCATTAAATGTACAGGTTAGTGTAAAGGATTAGTGTTAAATGTTAAGGTTAAAACACTAACCCTAACATTCAACCCCAACTATTAACCCTAGCCTTTAACCCTAACACTTAACCATAAGATTTAACCCTAGCCCTTAACCCCGATACTAAACCCTGTCACTGGCCTTTAACCCAAACATGTAACTTTGGACACAGTCACAGCCAATTGATGGCAATAGAACCCCTTCAAACCTATGTGAAAATTCACAGCGACTTTGAAAATGTTCCTGCACTACTTTGATGCAACTTTAGTGCCAGAGAATGAAACGTCGCATCAAAGTTGCAATACTTTCCTATTAGCCAAAAAAAGAAAATGCATAAAGAGTGCAACATTTGCATTTCTGGTGCAGTTCCACTGAATTCTATTGCATCAAAAACGCAATTAGCTGTGGGAAAGAAGTTCCTGACTTTCCAAACCCGCAGCTGCTGAAAACGCATAGATGCGAACCTGTCCTATAGGTAACCATGTTAAATGGACTGTAGTGCGTTTCTGCAAAACATAAAACGCACTAAACGCATAGAAGTGAACTAGGGCTTAAGCTGAACCTAGATCATTTAGTGTATTTTGGGGAACTTAAATCTGAAATTCAGGCAAAGACACAAATTAATGCAATTCTGTACTCGTTAATATTCCCATAAACAGAGGTTTTAAAATGGAAGCTTTGTAAGAACTTAAATTTGACTTGATGTCATCCTTTTATAGTCCTTGCACAGCATCGCTCAGGCTAGGGAAGGGAAAGCAATACAAGTAGACAAACCGTTGCGTTGGAATGCTCATATGCCAAAAAGGAACATGCTCCTATGAAGCGAAAGCAGCGTGACAGAGTGAAGGCCTTATCAGAGAGCTGCTTCACCTTCACTGTCGAGTCCCAGGTTGGGAGCATAACAAGACCTGTAAGTGTTACGAAACTGCAGCAGAAAAAAAAATTTAATTTTTGTACCAACCATAAAACCCATTTCATGGAGTGCACCGAACAGAAATTCAGACAGTTATACTGCCACCTTCAGGAAGATTGGACACTGGCAAACATAATTGTGAGCTACTCCAGTTTGACTTCTAATTCCAGCATGCCTGTTTCTGAAAAAGCAGTACCAAAAGCAGGATCATAGACACAGAAGGGTGTGATCTGTGTCCCTCAATAGACTCCAACAGGAAGTACAAATATCCTATTTTCTTTCTTGTCCATTGAGGAAGATAGGAATTCAGAGGCTGTTGAGATGTCCAAAAGCAGTCCAACACAACAGAATTGGGTACTGTAGCGCAGCTCAAAAAGTCACCTAAAATACTTTATGCCCAAGGTGATATCAGAGGAAGACTGAACAACCACATCTTAGAACTTAAAGAATGTGTTAACAAGAGATCAAGTGGCAGCCTTGCAAATCTAGGAAACCGTAGCCTGGATGCTAAAGTCCTCCCCATCCCAGTACTTTAATTCAGCACAAAAACACGAAAAAAAAAAAAAAAGGAGAGCTAAGGGAAGGGAATTAAGTAGTTAACATTAATGTTGACTTCCCTGTAAATTCCAGATCTTGGAGTACAGTACATGACATGGGCAATTTTTATGCATATGCCACAGGTAATAGGTAGGTACCTTCAGATGATTAAGCAAGCTTTTGAGGACATGCCTTCCCTATAACTTTACCCCACTCTGAATCCTCAGTTCTATAGCAAGCAATTAAGAACAATTCAGAACAGAGTTAGGCCTGGTTCACACCAATGCATTGTGCTTTTTGTCCGTTTTGCACGCACATGTTTGCCGCATTTTTAAGACGTTTTTTCAACTTTAAGTTCAAAGGGGACATTTTTTGTTGGTGGGCAGAATAAAATGTACTACATATGTTTCAGCAGCTTCTCCATTGAACTCTATTGTAACAAAAACACTGCTTTTTGCATTTTAAAAAAGTCCCTGACCCTTTCAAAAAATGCAGCAGCTCAAAGCATAGATGAGAACATGTTCCATAGGAAACCATGTTAAATGGACTGTAGAGCGTTTCTGGAAAAAAGCACTAAAAAATGCATTGGTGTAAACCTGGCCTTAGGGAGGGTGTCCTGTACTGTACTCCAAGATACGGAATTTACAGGTAGGTCAAATATCCTTTTATATTACATCATACTGTACATGACACAGGCAGCTTGTTCAAACACCACTGGAAAGAGCATTACCAAGCAATGAATACAAAGGGTGTGCAACAACTAGACAACAGGCCCCAAAAAACACAGCAAGTGTCAAGGACCCAAGTTCAGTGTACTTCTGCAGAACCTTGCAGTGGAAATCTGCATCCACAAAAGATTGAACATCCAGCAGGTAATACTTTGAGACAGCATGAACAGAAGACCAGGAGGCAGCCTCACAAAAGTTGTACAAGAAAGGATTGTTGTACAAGAAAGGCTTGGTGCCTAAAGGCCAAGGATACCCTTACAGGTCTGAGCACACAGCAGCGCAGAAGGAGGTTTTTGTTACATGAAGGAAGACTTTTGCTTGGGATGTATCAGTGATCAGACTTGGGTATTCTAGGTGCAAGGAAGGATGGTGAGCAGATTTGTTGAAACTGATCACCCAGCCAAAAGAACTGAAGTAGCGGAACTATCTTTTGACCATTGTCTGACAGTTTCAAGGTAGATTAATCCTTCAGGAGAGCATTGTCTAAATAGCCTGTCACCTGGATGCCCTGAATTCTGAGAAGGGAAAGCAAGGGTGCTAACACATACCCCTCATGATTACGTGCTCGAAACGTGTAGAGCAGATGCCATACGCGGTGACGTCACGATGCTGCCGAGACCACGAGGAGGTCCAACGGCCATCTTTATTGCTGTACAAGGTCAGTGTTGATTCCTATGCTGTTCATATTGAGTTGCTTTACCCTGAATAAACGTTTTTGCTGTAAAAGTACTACCACTATGGGCATTCTTGTTTTGGCTCTTTATGAGCCAATACCATCATAGAGCCCATACCTGGAGGACGATAGCGGTGTGGCAGAGTACCAGGGAGGAAGGAGATCTCTTGGACCTGACCAGGCTGACCACCCCTTAAGGGGGACCTCCAGCTATATCTCATACCATGCACTTTATGATATTTCTTCTGGTGAGTGTGCATTTTTAACATCCTTTTGACACATCACCTGATTGATCGCCTGAGAAGCACAGAACACTCACTAGAGATTATCTTGGATCACATCAGTCACGTTTTTATCCATGTTTGGACTGTTCATACTCTTCATTTAGAGAAGTGCTGTGGGTTATCAGCCGCTAGTTAGTATTGGCGCTCGCTTTCTTCCAATTTTACTATACATTTGTGAAAACTTGGGACCAGAGGATAAGCCGATAGGCAGTGCAACAAACTGGAAGTGATTGTCTGCCACTGCAAGGCGTAGACATAGCTAATGAGGTGGGTAAATGGAAACATGCAGATAGACATTTTGGAGATCTAGAGAAGCCATGTGTTCCCCTTGTAGCAGAAAGGCAATTACTGTCCTTGTGGATTTCATGTGAAACGTTTGATTTTTAAGAAATTTGTTAAGGGATTTTAAGTCCAGAATAGAAGGAATACCCCCATTGGGCTTTGCTCCCATGAACAGGTTTGAGTAGAATCCCTTGAACCTGTTCTGTAGCAATACTAGTACAATGACTCCCTGGGACAAGTGGTTTAGGGCATTCTTGAAATCTGACTGTCCTTGGACTGTTTTCAATTGATGAGAGAAGAAAGTGATAAGGCAATAGAGTTTTGAACTCTATCTACATAGTTGGTAACATTGAATAAAGACACCAGTCCATCCAGTTAAACTTGAGTGAATGCATATGTGTCACTACCATTTTCAATATCCCTGTACATTGTGTTTGCTAAGAAAAACAGGTAAAAGCTTTTTGAATTTATCTTCACTCCCCACGGACACCACTAACTGTGGAAGAGAATTCCACATCCTTACCACTCCAACAGTAAAGGACCCCTTATGCAGTTTCAGATTGAACCACTTCTTGTTCAAATTCATTGTATGACTGAGGGTCTTTTTTAGAGACGCAAGATTAAACAATTTTACCCCCAATGCTACTGTCACTATTTAAAGATTTAAAAATTGCAATCAAACTCCTTAAGTGTCTCTTTTCCAGAGAGAATAGGTTTAATGTAGGAGTTGGCAACCCGTAATTGCCATCTAACAGTCACAGGCGGGTGATGGGTAGATCGTGCCCCTTCCTTGCTGACCCCAGGATTTGGACAGGCGGGGGGGGCGACAGCATTTACTGTAACAGATAATCTGTATTTTCCTCCTGCAGCAGCTGAAAGCTCATTTCTCCTACTCTCCCTCCCGCCGGCCTTCAGCTGCTGCAGGAAGAAAATACAGGGGCTCAGTTCCAAACAATACAAACCCTGCTGCACCACCTGTCCAGTGTTCCCTTCCCTCCCTACCAGCACTGTCGGCTTCCCTCCTCTCTCACCAGCTGCTGCAGGGAATCTATTCACAATGGAGAGCGGGAAAGGGTCCGGTAAATATTCCTTTTCTGAATGATCAGTACCAATCACTCACTGTGATGACTCATAACTGAAGTATAGTAAACAGTTTACTGTGCTTCAGTTTGTGAACAAACAAAGCTCTGTGCATTCATTCTCTACAGCTGAGGCTGCACAGATAAAAATTGAGGACTGTGTCCTCAATCGCCTTTCTCGGTCTCAAAAGTGAGACAGCAAGGGTCTATTTAGACCCCTGATATTTCACCAAAGCTCTCCCAGGACTGTAAAAAAAATAAAAAATATTGTAAAAAATAAATAAAATATACAATACTAAAAAATACAATTATTAAAAAAAAACTACTGAGACCATCAACTGTCCTAATAACACCGTTCTGTGCTCTATTGGATTATATAGAGCATCACTTCAAGTGGCGATGGTTCTACTCCAGTGATCTGGAGTAGAACCTGAGTGCAAGTGTTTGTAGTTCTCAACTGTCTCTGCCCTACTGACTGACACATCCACTACACTGTCCTCTGCTCTACTGACACCGTCCATTTTTAAGGTAGACCAAGTTTATATTTTTACAGTAATGTTTGTTTTATTATATTTTTAGAAGTTTTCCTGTTTAGCGAGGACTTGTTAGCTAATTTCTTAGGCAAAAAAAAAAAAAAGCGCCTACCCCTGGTTTAAAGTTTGTAGAGGTTTCCTCATAATGGAGGTCCTTCAGCCCCCTTATAAGCTTTGTTGCCTTTTTGTGGACTCTCTTCAGTTCAAGTACATTCTTCATGAGGACTGATGACCAAAACTGTACAGTATACTTAAGATGTGGCCCTCAGATCCTTTTCCATCCTCGATTCCCCCAGAGGTTCTTCCCCTAGAGTGTAACTTGTAGTCATGTTCTTTGCTCCCAAAGGCAATACTTCATATTTTTCAATATTAAACCTCATCATCTGCCCCCACTTTTAACGAGGTCTTGTTGTAAAGTTGCTATATCCTGATGTGAAGTTTTTGTATCATCAGAAAACCCTGAGACTGAAACTATTCCAATCTCGGTATCGTTTATGGGCAAGTTAAAAGGTTACGTACACCTAATAAATGCACATATTTTTGCAGTAAAAAAAATGCCAGACTCTTGCAAACACTTGCTACAGCTTTCAGCCTCTACCTGTGTATGGGTTTTCTGTTTGAAACCTATAGGAAGTGTCAATTCGAATATCGTGCAAAAGTTAATTTATTTCAGCTCATGAAAACCCCAAATCCACAATCTCAGAAAATTAGAATATTGTGAAAAGGTGCAATATTCTAGGTTCAAAGTGTCCCACTATAATCAGCTAATTAAGCCATAACACCTGCAAAGGGTTCCTGAGCCTTTAAATGGTCTCTCAGTCTGGTCCAGTAGGAAGCACAATCATGGGACTGCTGACCTGACAGTTGTGCAGAAAACCATCATTGACACTCTCCATAAGGAGGGAAAGCCTCAAAAGGTAATTGCAAAAGAAGTTGGATGTTCCCAAAGTGCTGTATCAAAGCACATTAATAGAAAGTTATGTGGAAGTGAAAAGTGTGGAAGAAAAAGGTGCACAAGCAGCAGGGATGACCGCAGCCTGGAGAGGATTGTCAGGAAAAGGCCATTCAAAAGTGTTGGGGACTTTCACAAGGAGTGGACTGAGGCTGGAGTCAGTGCATCAAGAGCCACCACACACAGATGGATCCTGGACATGGGCTTCAAATGTCGCATTCCTCTTGTCAAGCCGCTCCTGAACAACAAACAACGTCAGAAGCGTCTTACCTGGGCAAAAGAAAAACAGACCTGGTCTGTTGCTCAGTGGTCCAAAGTCCTCTTTTCTGATGAGAGCAACTTTTGTATCTCATTTGGAAACCAAGGACCCAGAGTATGGAGGAAGAATGGAGAGGCACACACTGCAAGATGCTTGAAGTACAGTGTGAAGTTTCCACAGTGTGTTGATTTGGGGAGCTATGTCATCTGCTGGTGTTGGTCCACTGTGCTTCATTAAGTCCAAGGTCAATGCAGCTGTCTACCAGGAGATTTTGGAGCACTTCATGCTTCCTTCCACAGATGAGCTTTATGGGGATGCTGACTTCATTTTCCAGCAGGACTTGGCACCTGCCCACACTGACAAAATCACCAAAACCTGGTTCAATTGCCGTGTGATTACTGTGCTTGATTGGCCAGCAAACTCGCCTGACCTGATCCCCATAGAGAATCTATGGGGCATTGCCAAGAGAAAGATGAGAGACATGAGACCGAACAATGCAGAAGAGCTGAAGGCCGCTATTGAAGCATCCTGGTCTTCCATAACACCTCAGCAGTGCCACAGGCTGATAGCTTCCATGCCACGCCACATTGAGGCAGTAATTGCTGCAAAAGGGGCCCAAACCAAGTACTGGAGTACATATGCATGCTTATACTTTTCAGAGGTCCGATATTGTTCAATCCTTGTTTTATTGATTGCATGTAATATTCTTATTTTCTGAGATTGTGGATTTGGGGTTTATTCATCACAATTATGAAAAATCACGTCTTGAACTATTTTGCATGTAATGAGTCTTATATATTAGTTTCACCTTTTAAATTGCATGACTGAAATAAATGAACTTTTGCACGATATTGAAATTTTTCGAGTTTCAACTGTATACTCATTCCCAAACCCATCAGGACCTGGGGATTTGTGTAGGGGTAGTCAATGTATTACCGGTTGTATTTTGTGAGCTGAAAATTGGGTAGAGAGGTTTGCTAGTTGGGTTGATGACATTTTTGGTAGATTTAGGAAAATCAGTTGAATCATTTGGACATAAATTGTAGAGATTAGAATAATATTCAGGAAATTGATTGGTTATATGAACAGGGTTTGTGACATGGTTGCTCGAGGAGTCCAAAAGATATCTGATGCGACTTTTCACTATTTTCTTTATTTGGTTCGCTAGGAACGAACCAGCTTTGTTACCTGACGCATAATAATTTAGTTTAAGACATTTGAGAAATAATGAGATATAAAGGATTGAGCTAGTTTGTGGCGTAAGTCTCTTACTTATTTAGTCCTGTCTGAAGAGAATTCGGATTTATTCGGAGTATCTAAGCTATGTATAGATGTCAGGGATCCCGGCGTCTCGGCGGTGCGCGCATGCGCAGAGCGCCGACTCGTCCTAGCTGGCGAGCACTGAGTCCTAGGCAATCGACGCAGCGGCCGCGAATGCGCACTAGCGATCGCGGCCGCACCAATGAGAGCACAGGGCGCCCTATTTAAACCAGCCCTGTGCATCTCCAAATCGCCTTATGGTCTTGTCCCTGTTCCTGTGTTCCTGATTACTCCTGTGTTCCTGGTACCTTGTTGCCGACCCAGCCTGTTCATGATACTGCTGTCTTCTCCTGCTCTGACCCCTGGCTAGTCCTGACTATTCTCTGCCTGATTCTGATTGCCTGACCTCCTGTTACTGAACCCAGCTTGTGACCTGTTATTCTTCTGCCTGCCCCGCTCTTACCAACCGCCTGCCTGTCTGACCACGCATACCTCTTCACGTCTGGCTCTCACCTGCTCCAGGCCATTGGCTTCCGCCTCTACGACAGCTGGTGTTTCTCGGGGGTCGCGACCTGGTCTCAGGCTGCTTCAAGTCCATCCCCACCATCAGGGGCTCTGGTGAACCAGCAGACTGAGGCTTAGAAGCCGCGCCCTGAGGAACTCCGGCCAGTGGGTTGCTAGAGGCTACCGCCAGACGGCTGCTGACAATAGAGTCTGAGTTCTGTGACTAGTTGTGTCCTCTTACGTTTCTCCTGAGCCCCAAATTTTATGAAGACTCCTCTCATGTATGATTATGCGCAGACCACGATTGGATATTGTCGACCGAACCAGAGCTGAATTTGAAAAAAATCAGATCATTCCTGTGTGATCTGTTCCTGATATCTAGGATTATGCAAAACGGATGTGGAGATTGGGGCATGGACTGAGCACGTGATTAAGCCAATTTGTGATTAATCAGTTTGTAGTAATGTATCTCTGTCCACCAGGAACAGATCGATACGAGAATAGACCCTTAAAGCTGTTGAATAAAAGGTATAGTCTTTCACTGAACCATGAGCGCTTCTCCAAGCATTGTATAGGTGTTCAGATTTCATCTGGTTGGATATTATGTGAGAGTTACGTCTGTTGTGACTAGTGGAGTCTAGGTCCATATCTGACACTTTGTTAAAACCTCCACATAGGATAAGGTGGCCTATACGGAGTTTGGATTTGTGGAGAAATGACGTTTGGTATTAGGGGCATATAATGTGACAATTGTGTAAGGCTGATGATTGATTAATGCGCCTAGAATGATGTATCTGCCATTCTTGTCACATTCTGTAAACTGTAGAGAGAATAAAACCACGTCCATATTGCGATCAGAACCCCTCTCTTTTTTGTTCTGCATTTGCGAAAAAGCAGAGAGGAAAATTAAGATGTGATATTTTTTGATGGAAAAGTGGTACGCAAGTGTGTCTTCTGTGCATAAGATATGTCACATTTTTGGGATGCTTCCTTCCACATCATGGTACTCCTAAATGGGCTATTGAGGCTGTTAACATTTAGAGAGGTTATTTTCAAAGACATGAGGAAAATCTGGAAAATGCTTGGAGTAGCGTTGCGGATTTATAAACCATAGAACAGCAGGTATCCATGTATGAATCTTTAGTAGTAGTAATATGGTATCAGAGGTAGCTGCTATGTTGTTGAGGATTTGAGAAATCACTACTGTGGTACACTGAGAACACAAAAGATACACAAACATGTAAGAGACATGTAAACCATAAAAAAAGCGAGTAAAACTGAGAACCCTAGGTAAAGGGTCACTTTTCTAAAATACAAGCTGAAAAGTAGCATGTAACACATGCAACTGGAGGTGCAGCTTGAAAAGAGGAGTACAGCGTTCCAGAATCAAAAGTTACTTTAACATGCACCAAATTTTAGATTTATAAGAGGCACAAAGGTGAACATATTAGAGGAAGGGATGTCCCAGAGACCACTTAAAGTGTCACCGACTATGGATCAGCCGCTAGAAATGTATTCACAAAAATATGCGGCCTCACAGAACTGGGCTTTTTCCGTGGGGCCGCATATTTGCGTACCTGTCTTACCATTTTGGGCCAGTTTTCCTTTGAAATTATTAAAAAAAAAAACAAAAAACAAAAAAAAAAAAACACACACACACACACAGGAGATATCCATTACCATTTACCAGGTAAAGGTATAAATCACCTGAATATATAAAGTAGTTGTGATGATATGTACAGTTTTACCAACACATGTCAAAGTTGCAAAATTTTACTTAGGCTTTAAGGTTTGATTGGTTTTACCCTTAGGCGTGAAGGGGTTAAGAAGCCATACTGTCCCATGGCCAGGCTCTGCCACACGCTCTTACAATTCTTATTGAATTCTTTGTTCTGCTGGAATGCTGACTGTGTCCCCTCAGCCTTATATTTTTTTAAAGGACAGTTTTTTTCTCTTTAATGTTCTTTTTTTTTTCCCACTCAAATTTAGCTATCTAGGTATAACCTTTGTTCTTTTATATTTATTTCTCAATGGCATACACTGGCTAATGAAAAGCAGTAAAAATTCTCTTAAAAGCACTCTGTTTCCTTTTTTTTTTTTTTGTTTCCAGAATATCTTCCCATTTAATGTAATGAAGTATGAAGTACAGTTTAGTAAAGCTGGCTCTCTTGAAATTTAGTGTACTTGCCCTACCCTCTTACCTGCTTTTCCTACGATTTACAGTGAACGTAATTGCCCTCTGATCACAGTTTCCAAACTTATTCCTTACTTTCACATCTGATATCAGCTCTGTGTTATTTATAAATTAGTAGGTCAAGCAGAGCCTTGTTCTAGCTGGGAATCCACCAACTGACACATAAAATTGTCCTCAAAAGGCATTTAAGAAATTGCAAGACTTAGAGGAGTGAGCAGTTCCATGTGCTCAGTCGATATCTGGATAACTGTCCCCCATGACGATAACATTTCCCTGCCTTACAGCTATTTCTAACTGTGAAAAGAAGATCAGTCTCCTTTTTATCCTTTCAGTAAGGGAGCCTACAGTATACACCCACTATTAACCCAATAAGAACTTTTGTTACTTCCCTTTAACGCTCCAACCACAAGGATGCCACCTCCTCTCTTGTCCAAATAGTACTGTTGTCCCTCATGTTCACAAGCAAAATCGCTCTTGAAGTACATGCACACCTCTCCCCCCCCCCCCTCCCCCCTTCCTTCTATCTACCCCGCATCTTCAACCCAGGGAGTACCCTTGGACAGTTTCAAGCCAATTATGTGTGTGGTCACACCAGGTCTCTGTTACTCCCACAAAGTCCAAATCCTCCTCATGAATCAGTAGTTGCAGTTCTTCCGTTTTGCTCACCAAACTTTTAGAATTTGTGAACATGCCTTTTATTTTTGTACGGCGACACATTTTATCCTTGTGTGTTCTGAGGCTGCAGTAGGATTCTGTCAGCCCACACATGTTGGACCGAGGTATTCCAGTTACACTGACCTTAGTAGCACCTTCTGCCCTTCATTCACTGGCTAGAATAGCTTCCTCTGATCCCTCCCCTCCATCACCTAGTTTTAAAGTTCCTCTAACTTTTTGGTCATCCTCTTCCCAAACAGAGCAACACCTTCCCCATTTACATGCAGCTCGTCCCTGCTATAGAGACAGTAACCGACTGAAAAGTAAGCCTAGTTCAACAGGAGCCCAAAACCCTCCCTTCCTGCACCAGTTCATCAGCCACTTGCTAATTTCTCTAAACTCCTGATGCCTCTCTGGTGTGGCTCGAGGTACAGACCGTTTCCTGACTTCTTGAAAGGGATCTGCCTTTCTGTACCTCTGGGGAGAAGTCCGGGAAGCACATGATCCTAGAACAGGGGTGAGCAAACTTTTTGACTTGAGGGCCGCAATGGGTTCATATATTGGACCCGGGGGCCGGACCAAGAGTAGATGAATGATGTTTATGTGTCATCCATAGTAAGTATAGTAATATTCCCCCCATAGTAAGCATAGTAATTCATCCCCCATATAGTAATTCATCCCCCATATAGTAATTCATCCCCCATATAGTAATTCATCCCCCCTATAGTAATTCATTCCCCATATTAATTCATCCCCCATATTAAGTCCCCCCCGTGTCAATTTACTTACCTTTGCTCCGCGCGTTCCTCTCGCCGTGTTCCCGTGCCGTTCCGGTCTTCAGGGCGGACTGTGAGAGGAGCCTAGCTCCCCTCACGTTCGTCACGCTGCCCCGCCTACACACATCCTGACAGCCATCCTGACAGTATCACGCTACGCGGGCCGGATTAAAAAGTCCGCCGAGCCGTAGTTTGCCCATTGCTGTCCTAGAACCATCGAAAAAAAAAAAATCTCCTTAAGTGTTCTGGCCCTGTAAAGAATGTTCTCCTTTTCTTTATAATACAACAAGCATATGAAGAATGGTCTTGGCAGGTTACCAGGAGAAAAACTGATAGGTGGCGACTTTGTGTGCACATTCAACTGCGAAGAGGAGAGAAGGATCCTGGAGACATTTCAGAAAAGAGTACCTACCATTCAGCAAATTCAGATCGATGTGCTCCCTTGGCTTTCTCATGGAGATCTACTATCTGAATATTGAGTATAAATGTGTGAGATAGCGAGCGCACCAATAAGAAGCTGCTGATGCACAAAAAGGAACCACAAAGCCTTTCTAGGAAAATGACATGAAAATAGGGTGTGCAGCGCTATACAAATAAAACACACTATCTAAAGTATGGCAAAATATGACAGAAATGGAAAAGTCCTATAAACTGAATGTTAAACGTCTCCTGTAGGGGTGATGGCATCACCCCTACAGGAGACGTGTTATTACACGAAGCGCGTCTAGGAGGAGCCTCTGCACGCCTTGACGTTACGCCACCGGATCAGGAGGTCCGGTGGCCATCATTTTTATTCACTGGTCAGTGCATTTAAAGAGCTCGTTTACACTATACCTATACTGGTACTCTAACCCTGTACGTTTTACTGTTTTATCATAATGATATATACTCATTAAATACTTTTTATAATACTACACCATGAGCGTTTTCATCTCTATCACCTGGCACTGAGCCTCCACATCTCAGCCCAGCATTCTAGGAGTCCACCCAAGCAGGACAATTTGGGATATTGGTCCAGATCAACTTCTCTGGCAGCCGTCACCCCATCTACCACCAGAGGGCACCTTTATCATCAAGCTATTCCTTCATGGGACCTCCGGCTTCATGGAATTTCTATGTGCACATTAAATTGCACTTCCGGTGAGTGGGCAATTTTTCTACACCTTCATGTTAGGATGCTGGAATATACCCATTTGGATTGAAGTTATTTATACTCCATCACTGGAGTATACCTTTTGGACTGATATTTTACCACCTTGGACTGTTTAACATTCAGTTTATAGGACTTTTCCATTTCTGTCATATTTTGCCATACTTTAGATAGTGTGTTTTATTTGTATAGCGCTGCACACCCTATTTTCATGTCACTATCTGAATATTGTTTCCAATGCAGATCTTCTGTTTTTTAGATGTTGGCATCAATTTTGTACATCACTACTTCTATTTCAGTATGGAGTGGGGAGAAAGCATCTTCTAAAGCACTGGACACAGCTTTCAAGCACATACGTGTGCTCTCGCATGGTCTGCAGATCCTGCCGAATCAAGGAGATATCTTCTCTGACACCTTGAACTTGCCCAGTAAGAGTAAATATAAGTGGACAGCAGCAAACACATCTCTTAACATGAATGCAGGGTCTCAGCCTCCTCCCCTTTCCCAGCCCCTCAGTGTGGACTAGGAACGGCAGAAGCAGTACAAAAAACAGGCTGTATAGCTCCAAACCAGTCTGTGCTCTCTGCCTGTGCAGCTGTAGCAGAGGCAGCGACTTCAACTAGTGGTAGGGATCCATTTGTATGGATGTCAGGAGGCTAAATTTCTCGGTCTCTGGGTGGGCTCCGGTGTCTCACAAACAATGAAGTGACAGATTCCTTGGTTTTCTCCCTGGTTGATTTGACAGGGAGGGGGCGCCATAATGGATCGGGGGTCCATTGTTCCTGCTTCTTCCTTCCACCAGGTCATCATAATACACTGCTCAACAAAATTAAAGGAACACTTTGAAAACACATCAGATCTCAAATGGGGGAAAAAGATCATGCTGGATATCTATACTGATATGGACTAGGTAATGTGTTAGGAATGCAAAGATGCCCCATCATTTCTTGGAAATTATCAACCTACAGAGAACTGAATTCAAAGACACCCCGAAAATCAAAGCTAAAAAATGATGCAGCAGGGTTAGTCCATCTTGCTGAAATTTCATTACAGTAACTCAAAAATGGTACTCGGTAGTTTGTACGGCCCCCACATGCTTGTATGCATCCCTGTCAATGTCAGGGCATGGATCCTAATGAGACAACGGATGGTGTCTTGGAGTATTTCCTCCCAGATCTGGACCAGGGCATCACTGAGCTCCTGGATAGTCTGAGGTGAAACCTGGTGGTGTCAGATGGACAGACACACGATATCCCAGAGGTGTTCTATTAGATTTAGGTCAGACGAGCGTGGAGGCCACTCAATGGTATGAATTCCTTCATCCTCCAGGAACTGCCTGCATACTCTTGCCACATGAGGCCAGGCATTGTCGTGCACCAGGAGAAACCCAGGACCCACTGCACCAGCGTAGGGTCCGATAATGGGTCTAAAGAATTCATCCCCCACACTTAATGACAGTCAGGGTACATTTTCTAGCCTGTAGGGGTCTGTGCGTCCCTCCATAGATATGCCTCCCCAGACCATAACTGACCCACCACCAAAACAGTCATGCTGAATGATGTTACAGGCAGCATAACATTCTCCACGGCTTCTCTAGACTCTTTCACGTCTGTCATATGTGCTCAGGGAGAAACCTGCTCTCATCTGTGAAAAGCACAGGGTGCCAGTGGCAGACCAGCCAATTCTGGTGTTCAATGGCAAATGCCAATCGAGCTTTATAGTGCTGGGCAGTGAGCACAGGGCCCACTAGAGGACGTCTGGCCCTCAAGCCACCCTCATAAAGTCTGTTTCTGATTATATGATCAGAGACATTCACACCAGTGGCCTGCTGGAGGCCATTTTGTAGGGCTCTGGCAGTGCTCAACCCGTTTCTACTTGCACAAAGGAGCAGATACAGGTCCTGCTGATGGGTTAAGGACCTTCTACGGCCCTGTCCAGCTCTCCTAGAGTAACTGCCTGTCTCCTGGAATCTCATCCACGCTCTTGAGTCTGTGCCAGGTCACAGGTTGGTTCTCATTGGTAATGAACAGAGAGATTTGTCGAGATGCAGCTAGGGTCTCAGGCCATTTGCCTAACCCAGACAGCAAGGATCTGTTAAAATACCATGAAAGCAACTGCAGGCTGCATGAAAAGGCCTGCCAAAAGAAAAAAAAAACGAATGCCTCCAACATTTGTCCACTGGGTCCTTGAATACAAGATTATCCTCTACAGCAACCTTTAGCATCTTGTCAAGAAAAGAGATGGCAGGGTCTGCTATAGAGACCATCCAACTTTGCATGAAGTACACCTCCACAGGATACTGCTGACCAAAATGTTTTAAAGGAGCAAGTAACTTTCAGGGTGAGGCCAGTCATCATTTAGGACAGGCTGTAAGAGTAAGTGGACTGGGAAGGTTTTAGCAGATTTTGGCGATCACAGGGACTCTATGTGGGAGAACCTGAAGTAAGCAGACTCCTACTGCTCCATCTCTAAACAAGAGCACACAATGCCAAAAAAGGATAGCAATGGTATCCTTAACCCCTTCATGAGCAAGGTTAAAACAAACTTTAACACCCAGACCCAATTTTGCAACTTTGACATGTGTTAGTAAAACTGTACTTATGATCACAACTACTTTGTGTATCAAGGTGGATTATACCTTGTTTTTTTCAGGACTAATTGGGCTTTAACCCCTTCCCGACCACCCTATAGCAGAAATACTGCTACAGGGCAGCATGGGTGCGCAAAATCACGTATATTATACGTGATATTGCATTTCTGGGTAGGGGGAGCGCAAGCCCTACCTATGCCACCATTCGAGGCCATCAATCACTGGGTCCCAGCCGGTGATTACTCGCCGGCACCCAGTGATTTCTGAGGATCTCCGACAGGGAGAGGAACGATTTTGTTTACTAACAGTTCCCTGTCAGCTCGGGCACACGGCTTTGGATGGCTGTGCACAGTACAGCTATTTAAAGCAGTGTGCTTACAGTGAAGCACATGGACACAGCCCCCTAGTAAAAACACTCCCAGCACACAGTTAACCCTTTGGTCACTCCTCATGTTAACCCCTTCCTGCCCAGTGCAATTAGTACAGTGTCAGTTTTTTTTTTTTTTTTTAGCACTGATCACTGTATGTGTGTCACTGGGGGATGTCAGGGACACCAAGTAATTTCCCCACAGTGTCAGAATATCCGCCGCAATCTCGCTAGAAGTTACTGATCACTGCCATTACTAGAAAATATGCAAAAAAAAAAAACCACAAAATCCCAGTGTATATACACCATTTGTAAATGCTATAACTTTCACATAAACCAATTACTTTACACGTACATTGGGATTTTTTTTTTTTTTAGCAAAGACGTAGCCAAATAAATTTTGGCATAAATGCCGAAATTAGATTTTTTTACTGGAGAGGTTTAATAGCAAAAAGTCACAAATACTGTTTGTTCTCAAAATTGTCAGTCTTTTTTTTTTTTTTTTATAGCGCAAAAAATGAAAAAAAAAAAAATCAAATACCACCAAAAGAAAGCTCAATTTGAGGGGGAAAAAAAGAAAGAAAGGGACGTAAATTTAATTTGGGTGCAGCGTTGCATGAATGCGCAATTGTCTGTTAAAGTAACGCAGCGCCGTAATGCAAAAAAATGGCATGGTCACGAAAGGGGTGGGGGGGGGGGGGTGAGTCTTCAGAAGGGCAAGTGGTTAATTTGGTGGTAGATTCTAACGGATATCTCCTTATTTTTTATTATAAAAACTGGACCAAAGTGTATATATTTTTTTTTTCTTTTTATATTAGCTCTATATTTTTTGCTATTACTATAATTTTCCATTAAAGAAAAACCCAAAATAGATTCAAATGATTACAGCGATACAAAATATGTGTATGTTATTTGTACCTGTAGTAGGTCCCATAAACTATAGTGCGCATTTTGCTTTTTTATCCTACCTAAAACATACTAATATCAACACTGATATTACTTTTAAAAAGGATACATATTTTTTTTTTTTTTTTTTAATTCTACATAAAATATATACTGGCTCTGACCATGGCCTTGACCTTTGACTCGAACACTTCCCTAGATCAAACCTTTATCTGGCTATTTTTTCTTTATTTTTTTTTCTCCTTTGTATCTTTCTCTCATTGCAGGAGAGAAAGATGTAATGGGGTTGATTTACTAAAAGTGGAGATTGCAAACTCTGGTGCAGCTGATCATGGTAGAAAATCAGCTTCTAACTTCAGCTTTTTCAATTAAGCTTTGAAAAAGAATATTAAAAAAAATAAAAAAATAATAATAAAAAAAAAAAAAACCTGGAAACTGATTGGTTCCTATGCAGACCTGCACCAGATTTTTCACTCTCCAGTTTTAGTAAATTAAGCATTAGTATCTTTTTCTCCATTCAAAAGAGAAAGAAAACACATGGGTGAGCTGCAGTGACTGATCACTGTGATAGTCAATCAGAGGCTATCACAGTAATCAGGTAACCGGGAGTCCTGAGTCCAGATCGTTCGTCCCAACCCAATCATAAAAACACATACAGGGGTTAGGCAAATAAATGGAAACGCTACATGATTTGCAGGTGTAAAAAGGGACATGTTTCGTTTTGAAAGCAGAAGTGATGTAACATTCTTTTGCTTCCACTGTGTGATAAGACACCTAGCTAACAGGTGGAAAGCCTCACTTTACTCATTCACTGTGTGCGCTGCTAGTAATACAGTCGTGTCAGAGCTTACTGAGCTTCAAAGAGGGCAAATTGTTGGTGCTCAATTAGCTGGTGTCTCTGTGACTAAAGTTGACGATTTGTAGTGTTGCAGGGTACAGTATCATATGATGGCATATACAGCTTCTGGGAAAACATCATCTGATAAGCATAGGCGCGGTCGACTTGATCAACTGACCAAAAGAGACAATAAAGGACAATGCATATGATTGTGACCCAGAATAAAACAACAACTACTGCAAAAGTGACTGCATAGCTCAATCTCAGTCTTCACGGGACTGAGATTGGGCTCTGCAGTCACTTTTGCAGCAGTTTTTTTATTTTGGGTCACAATCCTGCGCAATTGTCCTTTTGTCTCTTTCGGGCAGTTGACCATGTCGACCAAGCTTATGCTTATTATTGAAAAAATGGGATGGCAGCTAAGAAAAGAGTGGCCATTGAAACAAAATGACATGCAGATACACAGTGAAGCTGTGAAAACTAGGCCGCACAGTATTAGTAGCAGTAGTGCCAAAGCACCAGGAAAGCATAAAACTTAACAGCTAGCAGTCCTTCTACTCCACGACTACACCAACCATTTAAAGTGTTGAAACCCACACTCCTCCATGATCTTGGCAACCGCAGCAGATGTCTTTGCACTGTGGACATAAGGTATTCGACCCAAACTTGGCTTCCCTTCCATGGTGGGAATACTCCTGAAAGGGTCTTTAGAAACAGGGCTTCACCACCAGCAGACCATGGCTTTGGACCTGCAACTAACTCAACACGATGCACTACATGCCAAGGAAAGCACCCATGCGAGAGCAAGTGGCAAAAGACATTACAGGCCATCCCTATATAATCATCCAAGCTGCATCTGGGTCCAGTCCAAGACAAGACAAGGAGTCAAATCGATCTGGGAACTGCAAACGGAGTTGCAGGGGATATGATGCAGCAAGGAACCTTGAGAGAAGAATCTACCTAAAAAACTCCACAGAAAAGAAATAAGCTTCTCCCAGTAAAGAGGAGGCCCGTCAACTAAGGACACTAGCAAAATACTAGGGATAGCTAGGAGCAGAAGTTTTGGGGCTTTTTATTTGCCAGTGTCCAAACACCGGAAGGGAACTGCATATAGCTGGTTTGTCCTGTACTGTACAGCTGAGAAAGCTAGTTTTAAAATTATTCCAAAATGTTTTCTCAGCTGTCTTTAGTTGAAAGCAAGGCAAAGCATTAACCATATGCTTATTAGAATTTAAAGTACATTTTCTTACCTGACCCTGCCAGTCTAATGTCTGCACAATAATAATGGTTTCTGGAAGAGATGGATCTGAAAGATTTTGGTTTAACTGATCAAGTAACACCTTCCGTGGAACCTGTTTGAGAAAGACAATTAATCAGCTTTTAGTTTATGCCATGTTTTATTGTGACCTAAGAAACATGTTTATTAAAGCCTGAACTTCAAGCAAATATAATAAATAGATCAACAGAGCTCTGTATGTAAGAAAAAATGCTGCCTCTGCTCTGCCATCACCAGCAAGGCTCCCACTTTTCATCCATTACACATCTGCATCAGAGGCTGGTCATTAGCTCTGGGGAAAGGGATTCGTCCCCGAAACGCATCAGCCATTTGACCGCACTGACAGTGAGGACACCTTGCCTGCCGTTGTGGCCATCCTCATTTTTCTATGCTTTTTAGATACATGCTTCGTTTGTATGTTTTTATTATTTTTTACGCTTTACAATAAACCTTGGATAATGCATTAGGTGTGTGCGCCACCTGTTTTCTCTTTATCCAGTGGCTGATTTCCCCGTCTGAGGAGGGTTGCACCCTTGAAGCATTTCCTTTGGTTTTCGCTGTCCTGATACCCTTGGCTTCCCTTTTGGCTGTGCATATCCTGAGGCGCTGGAGAGTACATACGATATCCACCTTGTAAAACTTTGAAAACATATGAACAGAACACCAAGTGAAGGCCTTACACACCTGTGCTACAGAGGCTTGGTGATAAAATGCTCTGGAAACTCCAGCCGATATGGTGTGATGGGTGCATAAAAGTGCAGGAGGAGCCTTCTCCTTTGAAATATAAGCTCTTTCACTCAAAATCCTTATACCTTGTGTGATGGTGCACTTTGAAGAAAGGTGTCCCTTGCGAGGTCCCGAGGAGAGGGTAAATAGGGAATTCGACTATCTGATCAGGTAAGTAGCACTGAGGTATACACTAATGGCTCTGTCTATATCCAGGTATGTAGGGAGATTTCCTTTGGATACTTAGGAACAGGGGGCAAGGATAGGAGCACAATGCCCTCATTGGAGTTGAATGCTGAAACCACCTTCTGGAGAAAAGATGGCCTTGGGCAAACTACAGCCTTGTTATTGTGAAGTATGAGGAAAGGTTCTTTACAGGAAAGGGCTGCTAGTCCAGACATATGTCTGGAAGACAGGATAGTTACATAGTTAGTCTGGCTGAAAGAAAAAAAAAAGGACTAAAGTCTATCCACTTCAACCATAGAAAAAAAAAAAAAAAAAAAAAGTTATAATCCTATACCCACAGTTGATCCAGAGGAAGGAAAAAAAACCCCCCAGCAAAGCACGATCCAATTTTCTCCTGCTGGGAAAAAAATTCCTTCCTGATCCCCTGAGAGGCAATCGGATATTCCCTGTATCAACTTTACCTATAAATGTTAGTATCCAGTTATATTCTGTGTATCTAAGAAAGAATCCAGGCCTTTTTTGAAGCAATCCACCTAGCTGGCCAGAACCAACTCTTGAGGGAGTCTATTCCACATTTTCACAGCTCTCACTGTGAAGGAACCTTTCTGTTTTTGGAGAATAAATTTATTTTCCTCCAGACGTAAAGAGTGTCTCCTTGTCCTCTGTGATGACCTCAGGGTGAATAGCTCTACACCGAGCTCATTATATGAACCACTGATGTATTTATACATGTTGATCATATCTCCCCTTAATCTGCTCTTCTCAAGAGAGAATAAATTCAGTTCCTCTAATCTTTTCCTCATAGCTGAGCTCCTCCATGCCCCTTATAAGTTTGGTTGCCCTTCTCTGTACTTTCTCAAGTTCCCCAATGTTCTTTTTGTGAATTGGTGCACAAAACTGAACTGCATATTCCAGATGAGGTCTTACTAATGATTTGTACAGGGGTAATATGATAGCGCTCTCTCTGGAGTCTATACCTCTTTTAATACAAGAAATGATTTTGCTCGCTTTAGAAACCGCAGCTTGGAATTGCATGCCATTATTGAACTTGTGATCTACCAGAACTCCCAGATCCTTCTCCATTGATTCCCCCAGTTGTACTCCCCCTAGTATGTCTAATGCATGCATATTCTTAGCCCCCGATTGCATAACCTTACATTTATCAACATTAAACCTCATTTGCCACATAGTTGCCCAATTAAACAGTGCATTGAGGTCGGCTTGTAAGTTGAAGACATCCTGTAAGGACGTTATTCCACTGCACAGCTTGGTGTCACCTGCAAAGACTGAAATGGGATTTGCAATCTCAGACCCTATATTGTTTATAAATATATTAAAAAGTAAGGGTCCCAACACTGAACCCTGGGGTACACTACTGATGACCCCAGAACATTCAGAGTATATTAACCAGTACTCTTTGAATACGATCTTTTTGTCAGTTTTCTATACATTTACATACAGATTTTTCTAAGGCCGTAGACTTTACCTTACACATTAGCCGTGTGTGGGGAACTGTGTCAAACGCTTTTGCAAAATCCAAGTAGACCACGTCCACCGCCACCCCTCTGTCCAAGGTTTTGCTCACCCCCTCATAAAAAGAAATCAGACTTGTTTGACAACTTCTGTCTTTCATGAATCCATCCTGTCTGTTGCTTAAAATATATTTTTCCAGCAAGAACTCATCTATGTGGTCTTTTATTAAACTCTTCAGTATCTTCCCAACTATAGAAGTTAAACTAACAGGTCTATAATTACTTGGTAAAGATTTTGACCCCTTTTTAAGTATTGGTACCACATTGGCCTTATGCCAATCCAGTGGTACTATTCCAGTCATTAAAAAGTCCCTAAAAATTAGAAACAATGGCTTTGAAATGACAGAGCTCAATTCTTTAAGGACCCGTGGGTGTATGCCATCCGGTCCAGGTGCTTTATTTACCTTTTTACTGTCCAAATATTTTTGGATCATATCAATTGTGAGCCAATGTGGATCATCTGGAACTGTGTCACTATCAAGACCATTATGGACAACAGCTCTCCCATGCTCCTTTGTATACACAGAGCTCAAGAAGGTATTCAATAAATGTGCCTTCTCTTTGTCCCCAGTGACCAAAAATAAGCTACTTTGCATTAGAGATCAACTAAGAGGAGAATATCCCTGATAGATTGGGTGGTCAAATAGGTGGTTTCTATAGGGAACAGATAACCAAACTGGAATGCCAAAGAAGCACAGGGAGCTGCAAGGGGATGGGGGGGCAGAGACCTGACCTATGAAAATGCATAAGGCCAAGTACCTGTTTGTAGGAAGGCCAGAAAGGGAGGTACAGAGTAATCTCTGGGACTGAAGAATATATTTTCACACCTGGCAAAATAAGATTCCCAGATGGAATAAAAGATCTTCCTGCAATAGGCTTTTCTTGATTTTAGCAGGGTAGGAATCACAGACTCAGAAAACTGGGTTTCCCCTATCTTTTTAATGCCTGGGTTTCAATAGCCATGCCATTAAAATCAGAGACAAGCATGATGGACTTGAGGGTCTTAAGATGGCAGATCTTGCCTGCTGGGATGAGGCCGATTTGTCAGCTAGATAGAAGTCTGGGCATGTCTGTGTATCAGGTTCCTCTTGGCCAGTTTGGTGCAATCAGAGTAACATTTTACCTCACATTGGAGAGAAGATGTAAAGTAGCCTGAACTAAGGCCAGAGGATTATCAAAGCATATGAGGCTAGTGCTAGAGGATCCCTGGTTCTGGCAACAGAGGTAATTTGTTGCTGAAACTGGAAGCCAGGATTCCAACATCTAGAACCTCCTATTTTTGGCATATCAGATTGAAGACATCTGGATGAAGGGCCCATTCCCCTTGATCTAGGCAATGGTGGCTGAGATAACCCACTTTCTAGTTGACCACTCCTGGAATTGGGACCATAGAGATGACTGGACAGTGTGTTTCTGTCCATGAGATCATGTGGTGCACTTCCTTCAAGGAAGCCAGAAGCTTTGAGCTCCAAAAAGTTGTTCTTTGGACTATATGGGATTGGAACAATCCTCAACCTGACAAACTTGAATCTGTATTGAAATTTCTCCAGTGATAGGGAAGGAAGGACTGCCCCTCAGCTTTTCCATGATAGCAGGCAAGTTGCATGAAGATCCCCCTTCAGTATAGCAACAATATGGGAAATACAGCTTCTTCGAATAGAGCCTCAATATCCTCTTAATTTCCTTCTGTGTCTGCATCCTCTAGGACGGACATATGAGGTGAGAAAAAGTAGAAAAGGTGTGACTTTTTAGACCCTGGCTGAAGATGATTGTATTAAGGACATAATGTGTTGAAGAAAATGTGAAAGATGCAGAGCATTCGGATTTAGGTCTGAAATAGAACTAGCACTTTATGCAGAGACCGGCGTTCGAGGCGATTCTTGCTCCGGTGAAAGTGACACATCACTCTGAGGTTGTGTAATGTGCAGGCCCTTTGGCAGAGCAAATGTTCGCCTGCAATTTTGCATCAACACCCTTTTGCCTGTTCCACCAAATCCACAAGTGAGGGTGTTCCCCCGGGGGGTACACACAGAATAGGGTATGTAGTATAGGGAAAGCCTGTCTACAGTATGCAGGAGTGTAGAGTATGTGGTAGCAATAGGTGCAGTCAATCCTGTAATGAATCCTTGGAGTGAAAAGGTGGGAGGAAGAACCTGAGTATCTTATAAAAAGTTACTAAGCAAAGGTGGTGGTAAAGTGTACAACCAGTGGTGTGATGTTACTCCTGGTCATCCACTTGAGACTGAGTGGTTAAAATTTTAGCACCAGGTTTGAAACGTTTACACTGTTAGATGAATACATTCCAAACATAGCCCTATTTTTACAGTAATGGTCAAAGATACAGGGTAACCCTGTCCACAATGCTGGACTGTAAATAAATTCCAAGTTTAGCTCGTCACAGTGGGAACAACCTCGAATGGGTCTTCAGGGACTGGGTTCCATAGTGATGGACTACTGCCCTGGACCTGTATAGCGCCCTGCGACTAATTCCACGTGTTGCGCCAAGTATACATGCAAGATTCACGGCTTGAAACATTACAGGCTGTTCCCACAGTGTGGGGTCAACGTACAACTCCCAAAGTTTTACGGAGGTTGCATCGATTTGGACACACGGTTTTTATTTTGGAAATAGAAAAGGCAAAATAGTTAAGCTAAGGGTAATTCGCTCTGTGAAAGAGAAAAGGTCCATCATCTTCAGGCACTAGCACAAAACTGAGGGCTCAAAGTGGGTTAGGGTTAAAGGGGAGAGCCCAAGGGGCATGTCCTCAAGCTTTGCCAGTGTCCAATTGTAAGTACATGCCTATAACCCATGACGTACTTATACTCTGCCTATGTCCTGTATTGTACGATTAAGATAATACTTCTCCAGGGAGAACATGTCTATCACCTAAGAACCCTAGCAAAATACTGAACTCTTACGGAGTGAGAAGGGTTATCTGGGTGTGCACTAGGGGCAGCCCAAGCAAGTTTTGGCCAATGTCCAATTACCTGTAGGTAGTCTGCATATAACCCATGTTCTTTCAATATAAGTTCTGTGTCCTGTACAGGTATTTACCGTAATCACTGATCTAGGTAATATTCAATTGCCTCTTGGAATCAGGAAGGAATTTTTTTCCCTTGCAGAAGCAAATTGGATCATGCTTTACTGGGGCTTTTTTCCTCAGGATCAATTGTGGATACTGGATAGTGTATATGAAGGTTTTCTGTTTGTGTGTGTTATGTGTTTTTTTTCTGTTGGTTGAACTGGATGGACTTGTGTAATTTTTCAACCATATTAAACTATGTAACCAAGACTTCTGACAGTTCCCGAAGGTGCAGGCGACAACCCACAGCTTCACGGTTGCCTCCCAGGTGCAAACTGGGGTGTATTATTGGAAGATTTCAAGCGCCCAACTTTTCAAGGAGGCAACAGTGAGGCACAGCAACAGCAACTGTGAATCTTTTAATTTTCATAAAAGGTCTGCTTTTTTATACATAACACTTTCGAAAACTCTTCAAAACATACCTGTATGCTCTGTCCCATTTCTGTCCCTCTCTCACTCTCTGTACTCTGAGCTCTCTCTGAGAGTACTTTGTTGGGGGGTTTCTCTTTTACAGAGACACTTCTTTTGCTTTGAGGTGTCAAGCTAGAAATATATGAATGTTACAATTTAATAAAACATGTTTGATAAAGATTATACATGTAATATTACCTCAGGACATGCATAATATGTTTGAAAAATGCAAGAAGGCAAGACTTACTTTGGGCTCTTAACAGATTTAGACTTTTCAGGGACAGAAAAGGTGAGTGTTTCAGAAAGTGTGTCTACATCCTGTGAGATATCCAAAGAGACATCCTGGTAAAAACAGCAGGAAAAAAAATTACACAAGATAACTAGATAAAAGATGTGGTGGCTGCATTCATTTTATTTATTTTTTCAGTCTAGGTACATTTTCTGCAAGCACAGAAAATTGCTGTCAATCCTGCCAGAAATCTACTTTCCTTGTAACTCAAACTATGCTATCAGCCATCAGCTTCCTTGCAATAGGATTGTAGTCTAAATCGGAGCAGCCTTGGGTGACAACGTTGTTCCTCAACAGATGTAGTACAATGAGTGAGTGTTGTTACATAAGGACATGAATTGTGTTCCTGGTAGGATTAGTGGGTGATAAAAGGGAAAAGAAAAAAACAAACGAATGCAGCCACGACATTTAAGTAACAGCAAGTTGCAATTTATTACAGTTTTGGTTTTGGATTTACATACAACTTAAAAATACGATAGGCATATGCAGCTTTCATTTGACATTTGTAATCCGTCTGAGATCATTAGGGTTCATTTGACCTGTAGTTGACCTCCTTCAAACTGCTCCCCCCTTTATAGGGTAGTGGTTCTGATGTGAGCAAAAGCCCATCAACACAGTCCCTTAAACAGGTTAAGCGGTAACAAGAATGTCGAACAGGGCCTAAGAAATGGGTAAATTTCACATTCTATAGAGCTGTATCTTTTAATTGACTTAAAAAAAAAAATCTGCTTTTCTTTATATTTTATTGGGGGACACAGCTTGATGATAATAAACAACCTAGGGACATCCAGAAGTGGTCAAAACTAAGGGGGCGGGCACACCACAACAAACACGTGAACTAACCTAACAAGAATAAGCCAAAATTAAACAAAAATCACTGGCATTATATAGCAGCTTACAGATCCTTTCAACCACAACTAACATATTATCCAGAGGATGTTGAAAAAGAACAGACAGGGTAAATAACTGACCTTTGATGGTACTAAGGGCCAACTGTTGTCCTACTCCTAACTGAAGAAAAGAACTGTGAAAGAACACATTTTACAAGCGTTAAGCATGGTAGGGAGAACCAAACTCAAAGTGCCCCAAAGAGAATGACTTGAATGCCCTCGGTCTCAATCTTTCAAAGTAGACTAGGTGAAAACTTACTTGCAAGAAATGCATAGATCAGTAAGGGCATACAGATCACACAGAACTACTATGTCATCTGTTGCATCTGCCGTTAGGTCCTGTGAACAAATATATACAGCTTCCTGCTGAACCGAGAAGCTAACAAATCCAGTTAGAATCCCTGAGTGTCCCTGAACTTTGCCTCATGGAGAGACCAGTCCTCCCAGGTCAGATGTCTGCCGAGATATTCTGCCAGCCAGTAATCCCTTCCAGAATGTGCACCATGGAGATTGCCAAAACACACAGGACAAGATAGACTCTCCCCTTTGTCACCACAATACTCTTGGTGCCCCACTGATGACGGATGCAAGCCACAGCATTGTCCAATTGAATTCAGACCAAATGGACAAACCACAGGCCATTTGCTCATAACATCAGAATTCCAATAGGAAGCATTGATATGTTTCTGAGATCAGCAACCCGGAACATACAGAGGGCACAGAACTCTACCCCAACCCAGAAGACTAGTGTCCATTGTGACAATCTTCTATTCTAGGGGGAGAAAAATAAATATTGCCCTCCAACACAGCCTACACAAAGAAAAAAACATCTTTGGTTCAAATCCAGTCTTTCCCTGGTTAAATCCTCAAAGCTGAGAATGTTACACTGTAAAGTTCTTAAGTTCTAATCAAATTGAATCATTTCTGAGATGAATACCATCAGTCCCAGCACTTGCATGCAACTCAATAGGGAAAACAAGTCGAGATTGAAGTTGTAAAATCTGATTCTCCAGCTCTCTCAAACTTATCCTGAATAGAATCAGAGAAGACTTCTCAATGTTCAGGATCCATCCAAAATAATATCTAGGATCTGCAATGTGATTGATACTTTGGAAACATTGGCGTGCAAGGCCAGGGAAAGCAGAATTTCCAAGTTTCCAATGGCTGGAAATTCTCTGAGACAAAGAACACCCAGAACTAGTGTAAAGACCTTTGTCAACACTCTTGGAGCTGAGGCAAGGTCAAAAGGGACGGGAGACAAACTAATAGTGGTTGCTCCCACAGCAAAGTAAAGAAATCACTGATGAACTAGAAAAATAAGAATGTGTATATTTGCACGGCTTTTGTCAATGGATGGTAAGAAATCTCAGGGTTCCAAATGAAACTTGCAGCGCTGCTCTAAGATGAGACAGAGATCTCCCAGTCTGTTGCAGTGAAGGGAGCTGGCATCAGTACACCATATAGAGGTGTAAGAGCATTACCAAAGAGGAAAAAGCTTCACTCTTCAACCCAGTGCATTAGTATGTAGAGGTATGTGGCCTCAGCCAGTGCCGCTCCAGTCACGTCCCCCTGACACAGGGTGTCACGATCGCCGCTACCAACATGCGACAATCGCACGACCGCGACTAACAGTAATACGTCACGCCCGCGGCGTCAGACCCCAGACCTTCTCACCAACTCGTAACCGAAGGACCGGCCGATCTAAAACCGCGGTGTGACGCGCGTAACAAGGCCCCACCCAGCTGCACCCTGCAAAGCGATTGTCCAGCTAATGGGCTACAATCGGTGCCTGCAGCCTGAATGCGCTTGCTACTGGGTCAGGTTAATTAGCGACTAACCCTCTACTGCCACCACCAGTTTTGTTGGAGACTGGGAAACTCCCGTTATCAAATATACACTATAATGATTGAAAAGTCGCCTGTCCAATACGGTCACCGCAGGCCGATTGGGCAGAGGATTAAACAAACACAGTAGCGTCTCTTCAAAGGCAGGAATTCTTGAATTGCAAGTAAGCGCTTAGAATCAGTTTAATACTTTCAGAAAGAAAGATTTATTACTAAAAGAGTCAAACAGGTGCAATAAAATATTTACAAAGAAAATGTAAATATATATATATATATATATATATATATGCGCATATAAAAAAGGTACAGCAAAGAGATAATAGGAAGGAAGTTAAAGGGTTAAGTTACTTGCCAATATGCCTTGGTTTGTAAGCAGATCCAAGTGCAGAGCAGGAAGGGTCTTTGATCTCCTCTGTTACGATGTTAAACTCAGGAGATGTGTGTTTCTTCTACCAGGCTTGCCAGCCTGTCTCTTTTTAAAAATCCCTCTGCAAGGGGGGGGGGGGGGGGCGGCTCTGAACACTGGCCACTACGCTGTTTTGGGAGGGGTCAAGGGAACTCTGAATTAAAACTAACAGCTTCATACTCCATGATATGAAACATACAGTTGACCTGAGGAATAATCAATTAAGTTTTATGTTTTATGAGGTTCCAAGTCCAGGGAGAAGCTGCCTTATCTGTTTTATGATGGGTGAGAAAGGTTACACTCTCGCAGATGGCCTGGCACCGTACTCAGGATGTCTTAACCTGGGCTGACCCACACCATCTGTCAGTAGATAAGTTTGCCTCTCAGGAAGGGAGGGGGTAGGGAATGAAGGCTGAGGAATACCTCCACCAAAAGAAAAGAAAAAGGGAAACTCCGCATCAAACTCTGATGACAAGTTTGCTACACAGGGGTGTGGACATTTTTTAATAAACGACTTGTCCAGGGACTAAACTGGTGTTCCAATCTACTTGTTCACATAAAAAAAAAAAAAATTTAAACAAAATCGTATTTAAATCTGAGGGGGAAGAAGGAAGAAAGAAGAAGGGGGGGGGCCTTTATGGCGGCTTAAACATTCCATATTTTTAACACTGAGCTGTTTATCTCCTTCTCCACTCCCTGCTTGTCTCCAGCACTGCACACAGGGACTAGCAGGGAGGGGAGAGACCTTGCAGTGTAATGAGCACTGATTGGTTGCTCGGCAAGAAAGGGGAGTGTCGAGCTTATCCTTTATCCCTTTCACTGTCAGAGCGACTTGAGCATTTTTTTTTTTGCACAAGTTTAAAAAAAAAAATAATTTTAGGCCTGAAGATTACATAAAACCCCCAAAGTGGGGCAAAAAAGTATTTAGCCAGCCACCAATTGTGCAAGTTCTCCCACTTAAAAAGATGAGAGGCCTGTAATTGGCGTCATAGGTAGACCTCAACTATGAGAGACAAAATGAGAAAAAAAAATCCAGACATTGGCTGATTTGGAAAGAATTTATTTGCAAATTATGGTGGAAAATAAGTATTTGGTCACCTACAAACAAAAAGATTTCTGGCTCTCGCAGACCTGTACATTCTTCTTTAAGAGGCTCCTCTGTCCTGCACTCGTTACCTGTATCAATGGCACCTGTTTGAACTTGTTATCAGTATAAAAGACACCTGTCCACAACCTCAAACAGTCACACTCCAAACTCCACTATGGTGAAGACCAAGAAGGACACCAGAAACAAAATTGTAGACCTGCACCAGGCTGGGAAGACTGAATCTGCAATAGGCAAGCAGCTTGGTGAGAACAAATCAACTGTGGGAGCAATAATTAGAAAATGGAAGACATACAAAACCACTGAAAATCTCCCTCGATTTGGGGCTCAACGCAAGATCTCACCCCGTGGGGTCAAAATGATCACAAGAACGGTGAGCAAAAATCCCAGGACCACACGGGGGGACCTAGTGAATGACCTGCAGAGAGCTGGGAGCAACGTAACAAAGGCTACCATCAGTAACACACTACGCCGCCAGGGACTCAGATCCTGCCGTGCCAGACGTGTCCCCCTGCTTAAGCCAGTACATGTCCGGGCCCATATGAAGTTTGCTAGAGAGCATTTGGATGATCCAGAAGAAGATTTTGAGAATGTCATATGGTCAGATGAAACCAAAATACAACTGTTTGGTAGAAACACAACTCGTCGTGTTTGGAGGAGAGAGAATGCTGAGTTGCATCCAAAGAACACCATACCTACTGTGAAGCATGGGTGTGGCAACATCATGCTTTGGGGCTGTTTCTCCGCAAAGGGACCAGGACGACTGATCCATGTACAGGACAGAATGAATGGGGCCATGTATCATGAAATTTTGAGTGCAAACCTCCTTCCATCAGCAAGGGCATTGAAGATGAAACGTGGATGGGTCTTCCAACATGACAATGATCTCAAACATACCGCCCGGGCAACAAAGGCGTGGCTTCCTAAGAAGCATTTCAAGGTCCTGGAGTGGCCTAGCCAGTCTCCAGATCTCAACCCCATAGAAAACCTTTGGAGGGAGTTGAAAGTCCGTGTTGCCCAGCAACAGCCCCAAAACATCACTGCTCTAGAAGAGATCTGCATGGAGGAATGGGCCAACATACCAGCAATGGTGTGTGCCCACCTTGTGAAGACATACAGGAAACGTTTGACCTCTGTCATTGTCAACAAAGGATATATAACAAAGTATTGAGATGAACTTTTGATATTGACCAAATACTTATTTTCCACCATAATTTGCAAATAAATTCTTTCCAAATCAGCCAATGTGATTGTCTATATTTTTTTTCTCATTTTGTCTCTTATAGTTGAGGTCTACCTATGATGCCAATTACAGGCATCTGTCATCTTTTTAAGTGGGAGAACTTGCACAATTGGAGGCTGACTAAATACTTTTTTGCCCCACTGTATATTTTCTGAAAGCATAGACCCTACAGAAAAAAACAGTGGTAGTTCCAATATATGTCACTCTATTACCACAAAGGCTTAGGAAATGCAAAATTTCAGAAAAAAAAAAAAAAAAAAAATACACTTCATTTAAAAAAGGCACAAAAAAGCAGTAAAGTATCTTTTTTTAAAAATAAAATATAAAAGATGAGGTTGCACCGAGTAAATAGATACAGTATCCAACATGTCAAACCTAAATTTTAGTGCACTCATGACATGGCGACAAACTTTAGTACCCCATATTTTCTATAGGTGACACTTTTAAAGCCCCTTATAGGTCATCAGTTTAGTGCTACAGAGGGAGTCTGCGTGGCAATATGTAACGTGTTTCGCAATCAACGTTTTCATGGGTAGGTGCCCTGGTGTGTGCTTTTACGTTTGTACGTATGTATATGCGGAGGTGGGGGACTCAAATTTTTTTGCACTGCATTACGTTATTTCCCGGCTTTGATGGCTGGGAAATCTGTTAATGGGGACGTCGAAGTGACCTCATAGTGTCACTTCCAGGTCAGGACAAGAACACGCAGACGTGTCCGCTCTCCTCCACCCCCTCTACATGTTGGCACCCACTGAAATGGTCCCAGCCCCGCAGTTGGGCAAACGAATCCCAGAAGACATAGCGAGCAAGACAGAGGTATGTGGGGTGGTGGAGGCAGCTGGCACTGTGGGCTTTGTGGAAACAACCAGCGCTGCCGCCTGAATGCTTCCACCTGACAGGTGAGCCCTGCTGCTTACCCGGCAGGGCTGCAGGTTTAAAAAAAATCTACCTGCCCGGAACTCCATGTCCTGGGCATCGGGCTATTCAAATTGAACATCCTTGCTGACATGTTTTGCCCCGCTCATTGGGCATTAGTCAGAGAGGTGAGGAAAACCAAGCCAAGCATGGGTTTATATAGGCATCACTGGCCGTGAGTAGAAACGATAAAAGGTGTATGTGATGAATGATAGTAATAAATAGTAAGCGCTCATAAATAGTGCAAGCAGCTGAACATATAGAAAACACATAAAAAGTCCCAAAATACATATACAAAAGGAATGCAGCGCTCTAAAATTAATATTGGAATTAGTAGACACAGTCCAGTAAAACAGCAGTGCTCCTTGTTTCCAAGTGTAAATGGTAGAATTTTGCACTAACCAGAACGCGCATGGGTAATGCGCATATATGTGTAAATCCTGAAGATCCTTTTCTCCACTTAAGGCTGGTCAGGTATATGGCTTGGAAGAATGGAGATCCTACGCCCTCATGTGGTGGGAAATAATCCAGCAGGTCAAAGCTATGACGATCCAGATGAACCTCCACAGGAACTGGCACAGGAATCCCAAGGGCTACAAGGATGGAAAAGCTCCTCACAGGAGACACAGGGGAGCACTCATAGTGTAGTAATTTAAAACTTTATTTGAAAGCAGCACAGGTGCAGAATACAGGAGAATAGCCAAGTATGGGCAAACACACTGACCCTATTAGATGTCAAAATGGGACATATGTTCCACCTCTGAGGAAGTGCGTGCGCACGAAACGCGTCAGGTGGGACCCTAGGACGCCGTTGACATTAAGCCGCCGGTGCCACGAGGAGGCCCGGCGGCCATTTTGACATCTAATAGGGTCAGTGTGTTTGCCCATACTTGGCTATTCTCCTGTATTCTGCACCTGTGCTGCTTTCAAATAAAGTTTTAAATTACTACACTATGAGTGCTCCCCTGTGTCTCCTGTGAGGAGCTTTTCCATCCTTGTAGCCCTTGGGATTCCTGTGCCAGTTCCTGTGGAGGTTCATCTGGATCGTCATAGCTTTGACCTGCTGGATTATTTCCCACCACATGAGGGCGTAGGATCTCCATTCTTCCAAGCCATATACCTGACCAGCCTTAAGTGGAGAAAAGGATCTTCAGGATTTACACATATATGCGCATTACCCATGCGCGTTCTGGTTAGTGCAAAATTCTACCATTTACACTTGGAAACAAGGAGCACTGCTGTTTTACTGGACTGTGTCTACTAATTCCAATATTAATTTTAGAGCGCTGCATTCCTTTTGTATATGTATGTGATGAATGCTAACCCTTTGGAGCCAACTAGCCTTCGGCTGTCAGAGGTCACATGATCGGAAACCTTCCGATTGCAAGTATGAATTGGGAGCTTACCGATCACCGCTATCATGCTGAGAATGTGCCAAGTGGCCGCATATATGCATGTAACTGGCATCAAGAAAACTGAACTGATGGTGTGATAGAAAAAAAAAAAGGGAGAAGCACAGACTTGCAAAAGAGAAAAAAACGACATATGAGAAATTAAGAAAAAAAAAAAATAAGATAAGAGAATGAACCTTATAAGAGTATAAAAACAGGAAATTAAATAAACAAAAAAGTAAAATGGCACAAACTATAATGAAAAGAAACGTGCAAATAAAAAAAAGAAATGAAAATGAACATCAAATAAAATTGATAAGAGGGAGGAAAAAAAAAAAATAAACAAAATGTAAATGTCCTAGAGAAGCAGTGGAAAAATATAAAAATAGGATGGATGTGACAAAAAAAATAAAAAATAAATAAAGTGGAAACTTGTGAAATGACTGATGTGAAAGGAATTTGTATTTATTTACAAGAGAATTGTAAAAAAATAAATAAGAAAAATGTATATATTATATAAAATCAAAAAAACTCTGTTGTCTTCCTGTAGCCCCCGGTCACATTGGGTGCGACTTAGCATGCCAGATGACTTGCAAATCGTATGCCAAGTTGCAGCCTATTGTCCGCTATTAGAGAGGTCATATCGGTGAGGTTCCGACTTGGTCGGAGCCGCACCGATTTTTAAAGTAGTACATGTACTACTTTTGTTGCGATTTGCATAGACATCTGTGTCTTGCAAATTGCAATGAAAATCGTCAGGTCACCCTGAAAGTCACATGATTTTAAAATCAGCTTTAATGTGCCCGGGGAGTAAGGGCATCATGTAAAACTGCAGATAAAAAGGGACTCCTATATTTATGTATATTCCATGTAAAGGGGGGGCTGATGGAGAGTGTGTTTTGTCCCTTTTTATTACCACACCACCAGATCACATTCTTTATTAACATTCATTACATACATCTGTATTGTTTCTACTCCCGGCCGATGATCTCTATATAAATCCATGCTTGGCTCTTTTCCCCACCTTTGTGACCAAACCTTGGCGAACGGGGCAAAACATGTCACGGGGTGTGACTGGAGCGGCACTGGCTGAGACCACATTCATCTACATACTAATGCACTGGGTTAGTGAGTGGCGCCTTTTCTTCTCTTTGGCAAGAAATCTTGTTTATAAAGGGACGCAACAACAGACTGAATATATTCCATCCAAACCATTTGAGGATGTATAAAAGGCATTGAGAACTTTGAAGTAGAACTAAGTGAGGGAATCTGGCTGTCATCAGAACTAGTGTTCCCAATGCAAGATTTCTTCCCTTTCCTTTTTCTGTTGAAATCCCAAAATTTGGGATTTTAAATTAATTTTCACTCTTGGCAATAAACAGTAAAACAACGGACACCAAAAGCAATAAAAACCTAGGTGCTCTAATCCCTGTCCACTTTATGCAACTCTAAAGAAAGGTTTCACTAACAACAAGTAGAATTCCAGCCCAACACTAACTGGTATTAAAAATGTTCCCGCCTCCTCCTGCTACCCATCTTTCCTAACCCATGTAAAAAAAAAAAAAAGGTGTATACTTACCTTGTTTTCATTTACTGTGGTCCGGTCACATGATCCACAGCTCCAGCTCCCCTGTGTCAGTTAGCAATGGCCGCAAGGGAGAGAACAGTGTCGACCGCTGGGAAATGGGAGTCAGAGTAATATCACAACTCCCGAAATTCCCAGTTGTTAAGTGCTGCCTCCTCTCCCCTGCAGCCACTGCTCACTTACACGGGGGGATCACATGACCAAACCAGAGTAGACTAAAAATAGGCAAGTATACTTTTTTTTTTTAGTATTTAAAAAACACAGGTTAGGAAGGATAGGGAGACCATTGTTTTTTTTTTTTTTTAAACCAGTTATGTAGGATATGCATATTGTATCCACCCAGATGCCTGGACTGGGGGCTTGCTCAGCCTGTCAGTGAGCTGCTGAGAGCCTGAGCCAGCTGCTCCTGCCCCCTCCACAGCCCAAGTGAGCAATGAAGGGACACACCATAAAGCAAGTGACTGACAGTCGCCAACTCTCTGAAGCCTGAAGACAGAGCGCTGAGTGATCCACAGTGTTTGATCTCTCATTTCTCTTGTCTTAGATCCAAAATGGACAGATGCAACTTCAAAACGATGCTGCATCCACCTAGGAGAGTTTGATCCCCCCCCACACCCTCTTATAAGCCCCATAGTTCTCTTTTAAAAGAAAAAGGTCTGACTCAGCAGAGCTAAAAGAGAAAAAAGTCCTAACTCTTTAGGACTCTAAACTAAACATGCTTGGTGGGATGGGATTAAACCCTATAGTGGGCTTAACCTCTTGAACTTTGTTTAGTGTCCAAACAGTATAACCAATGATATGGAGTCTGTAAAGCTGTGCCCCTAAATGGATGTGTTAAGGCCTCATGCACACTGGACATCTTTGCTACCTCTCCTAGAGGTGTTTCCTCCTGGAAGTGGTGTTTTGACTGAAAAAACGCTTGAGGCTTGTAAACGAGTGTAACACATTTTAGGTGCATCTAGAGGTGTTTACATGAATCAAAAGTTTTTTCTGCCAAAAATCCACTGGATGCATTGGCAGTGGGTTGTTTTTCTGTCTGTAAACTCCTCAAAACTTCTATATGTGCAAGGACACACAAGTTAATGTACAGAAGCGTCTAGAGACAAGGGGAAAATAAAAAAAAAAAAACCTAGGGAAAATAAAAAAAAAAAAAAAAAAAAAAAAAAAAAAAAAAAACGCCAGATGCCCTTAAGGCAGTGTCAAAACATCCAGTGTGCATGAGGTCTAAACAGTCTTCAGTGTAGGTCATAAAAGTCAACAGAATACAGCACAGGCTAATGTATTTGCCACACCCAAAATGTGTAAGATGCTAAAGATTCTTCAGCAAATTTTGGCTCTATAAGAGAATGAAGATCAGCAGAGCAGGGAAGTATTTATTACCTTTCTTTGCAGGCGGGGCTAATTATAGAAGTGACAAAATGGCTTTAATTTTCCAACTAGTGTATCCCTTGTCAAACTATTATAAAGAATGCATAAAAATGTTCCTAGTGTGAGAAAGCTATAAAAATACCTAGAAAATGCATAAACATCTTGAGGTGCCAGCATACAGAACAGGATTGGATATATGAATAATGTATGTCTAAATATACCTGACTTTCAGTGTCCATTGACTCTTCTCGACGAGACATTTTCACTTCAACTGAAAGGTCCCCCTGCAACACAGATGTGCGAAAGATTATCTATAAATTAAATTGTTAACATTCAACCTGATCTTCCAATTACGATGGATGTCTGACATTTTAAACTATGCTTATTTGGGTGTAGAAATTACTTTTATAATAAATGTCTACATTTATTATATTATGTATTATGTATATTATGTATTTTGTATTATGCAGTTTTCAACTTTTTACATTTCAGTTTCAGCCTAACAAGACAATTGTGACCATATATAGATTAACTATTTTTGCAGTAAGAATGGTACACATAAAAACATTTCTTCCACTCCTTCACATTCTCTAATTGATAGCACTCACTGGACTGTTGATGTCTCTTCCTTGGCTTCCTTTGCTGTTTAGGCTTCCAATTTCAGTCTGAGAACTGGACTGAGAAACCCCCTCAAAGAATGGCCTAAATAAAAACAGAAACAATACATATATATATATATATATATATATATATATATATATATATATATATATATATATATATATATGTGACCCACCCGAAGTCAGCACAAAGGTGATTATAAAAAAAATAATGCAAAGGGAAGAACCTGTACCTGAGTTTTGGTTTGGGGGTGCTGAGGACGCTCTCACTTTCTTCTAACTCTGGGCAACTGTCACTTGGGTTAAACATCTCAAGGCTATCATATAAATCGTCAAGATCTTCTTCCCTAATCTCATCACGAGATACATGATCCAAACCAAACCCAACCTGCAAAAAGAATTTTAAGGGAGGGGGGAGAAAATTTAGCATAACAAAGCACCTACCACCCTTTCCCATCACACAGCTCTATAATGTATGCAAAAAACAAAATGCAAAAATAATAATGTTTCTACTTTTTTGTGAAGTATAGTAGTATCCCCGTAAGGCCCATGGTCAACTCTGCTGATATCCTCACATGAGTTCTCAAACGTGTGGAAAAAAAAAAAATGGAGATTTTGTACAACGAGGCACACAAAAATGTAGTAGTTCTAAGACATCTGCCTTCGGAAAGTTTGGAAACTGGCAAACAAAAACATTAAGCAAACCCCCTGTATAGCCACATCTCCAATCCTCATGCTTCAAATCTGTGTGCAAGCAGTGCATAGGGCCTATGTCCCAGAGGAGTAACTGTTCATTTTTCCCCAAGATTGGTTGTTTAACTACTTGTCCTCCAGAGGATCCCCCCCCCCCCCCCCCCCCCTCCTGACCAGGCCATTTTTTGTGATAAGGTCACTGCGTTACTTTAAATGGCAATTGCGCTGTCATGCAATGCTGCACCCAAATGAAACTTATGTCCTTTTTTCCCCACAAACAGAGCTGTCTTTTGTTCACCTGCGTGTTTTTTATTGTTTGTGCTATAAACAGAAAAGGACCGAAAATTAAAAAGAAATATATATATATTACATATGACACTAGGTGGGAATTGACTAACTGCCACTGACACGAATACAGTGATCAGTGCTAATAAAAAGCACTGACACTGTACTAATGGCACTGGGCAGGAAGGGGTTAACATCTGGGGCGATCAAAGGGTTAACTGTGTGTTTTACTTGGGAAACATGCTGCTGTGTATTTCTTTGCTGTGCAGAGAAATACACAGCAGCATGCGGTTGCTGGCAGGCAGTAGAAGACCTGTGTGGTTTACACACAGGTCTCTCCCCTGTCAGTGTTACTCAGTGATCACCGGGTGTCAGCGGAGAATCTCCTGCCGGGATCCGGAGATTGACATCTGAAGCTGCCGATGGCAGCACGTGCGCCCCCTACCCAGAAATGCTGGTTAAACTTTGTTTATTGCTCTGTCAGCCCTTTTCTCAGGTTACACTGTCTTTACATTACTATTATACATAGAAAATGATAAAAAAAGCCATCTTTAACCAGCATACCACTCTGCTTTTGCAACAACTGAACAATGGTAACTATCTTAAAGTGTTTAGTGAATAGGAACTATGCACACGGACAGAGTGATAAAACCATTAAGGAGACTCAACATAAGAGATGAATGTGGAGAGATAAAAATGTAGAAAAATTAGCAGGGTAAACCATGAAAGTTAAAAAGGGGAAGATCCACTCTTCTGCATCCTCCTTACTACCTCTACCATATTTGGAATATTTTTTTTTGAGAGAGCGGGTACTTAGTTTGGGCAGGTACCGGATACCACTTCCGCTAAGTCGCCTAGGTGGTCCAAGTGGAAGTTTAGCCCCCTCTCCCTGTCCACAAACGTCTGGGACACGTCACAGGTCCCAAAAGGCTGTGAGATAAAATTTACAGGGAGCAGCATAGATCACACATGCACAGTGGGAAACAGACTGAGGAGTCACGGCCAGCTTCTTACAGTTAACTGCTGGTGCAGGGGAGCCAAAGATCAGCGAAGAACCAGCTCAGGTGAGGACAGCTACGGACTTAATTTTTTGTAACCTAGCTGAAGCTACTCTTATAGATTTACACCATAAAACTACAGATGTTTATGGCATTCATTTTGCAACTCTTACCTGCAGCTAACTTTCTGACATGAAAGATTTCTAGTACTGTATGCATTACATGTAAATATAGTTATCCTGAAAGATAAGCCAGTTTCTTATAATGCATTTCATGCTTACCTCTTCTGAAACTTTGAACCTGTTTAGGAGCGACTTAAGCTTCTGCTTTATGTTTGGTTGCTGTAATCGAAAAAGTTTTGGAGATATAACTCGAATAGAATAATAAAAGGTAACGTTAAAAGAACCACAAGAATGATATTTTGCTACACTATTTTCTGAAACGGCTAGACTTGAGGTTTTCAGACTGACATAAACTGAAATTTATAATGTGGAGCCTTCGTAGTATTATAGGATATTAAAATCATCATTCAGTTGTACACACAGTTACCACGCCTCGAGCAACTATGCGTGGTCTTTAAAAAACATGATATGAAGTCTCTGTTTCTGTTGGGTGATTAGCCTCCAAATTAAAAGATCTTGTTTCGGCAACGCAATTTAATAACACTGAAGCTAGTAAACTAGGCAAAAGAGAAACTGCTCAGAATAGAGAAAAATCTCACTCTAGTTATGGCTGATGAGGCTTGGATTTTCCTACGCGATTTCTTCACCTTCCGGACATCGTCTTCTTCATAAAAAAAGTCCTGAGACAAAAAAAAAAAAAAAAAAATGGTTTATTACGAAAATATCACAAAGTTGGATAAATAAGTGAGCTGTAAGAGGATAGCTAAAGACCCATGCAGCAGAGGCTTGGCCTGTATTATGCAAAGATTCTTGACAACAGTACCTGGGGGAACTAGGGAAGTTTGAAGATCTAAATGCACATTTGAAATGCACATACTGTCATACACTGTGCATTGACTAACCTGCCAAAGGATGTAAATGTGGTCATACACTCTGGAGACCCAAGCACCCCACCATCTCTCTGAAACTACTGCGGCTAAATTGGAAGGCTAATATAAGTTTGGTTAAAAACATTCTTTACCCCCTCTTCGTACCTATGCTGCATACAGTTTATAAAAGGGATCAGTGTACATACTTTTATTTTTTACCAGAGTTTAGAGTGGTCATGTGATAGAGAAACAGCAGCGTTCATGTTAGTGAGCACTCGACAACAGGGCTGAACTCCCCACCGGCTTCTATTGCCTGTGCTTCCTCCCACCTGCTGCAGCTGCTCATTGACATGGGGGCAGCAGCTTCTCAATCACAGGGCCACAGCAAAATGAATACAAGAAAAGTATTTACCCTGATCTCTTTTAGAAACAGTATGCAATATTGGTATGAACAGGGGATAGCAACATTTTTAACCTGCGTTATATTAGCCTTTACTTTCACTTTAAGTAGTACAGGTTGGTCACCAATAATGCCCCTAGCCTTTGATTAGTGAAGATAAAGACCTACGAGGACACTGCCCCCTGTATGCACATTCATACTGTTCCCTGACAAAACTGTGCAAAGCTTCAACCGCTCAAAGTATTGACCATTCCCTCTCCCAGCCTGTGTGCTGCTTTAAGATCATGGAAAGCTGGGAGATTCATGTACTTATAAAAATTCTGCTGGAGGAATGAGAACAAAATTAGCATAACAAGAGGAACTCAGTTGTACAGTAGCAGACCTGGAAATTCAGACATCCAGACATGGATTAAATCTCCATCACTTGCCTAAAAGTGAAATATCAATTTTGGGTGGATTAACCATGTAACCCTAGGTTCACACCCATGTGTTTTCTGTAGCGTTTTGCAGAAACGCAGTACAGTACAGGAAATGCTGCAGAAAAGCATGTATTGTGTTTTTGAAGAGTTTTAAATCTGCCTAGCAAGAAGAAAAAAAAACAACTGCACAACTGAAGAATGTGCTTAAAACTTAGCTCCATTAATTTTCATTCCTCTTATATACAAAAATTATCAGACCCAAATATATTATCGCAGTTTACCTTATGCAATCTGACCTATCTAATGAACGTGTGCAAGATGTCTTACTGGATGCGCAAACAAAAAAAAAAAAAAAAAACAACACGGGACCATGGTGAACAAATGATCTTATGTCCCAACACTGGTTGCTAGGTCGCAAGTTTTGACATAAGTTAACACATTCTGCATCATCCATACATGCAGCAATTTCAGCTCTGATCATAATAAATTCAGTTCCTCTAATCTTTCCTCATAGCTGAGCTCCTCCATGCCGCTTATCAGTTTGGTTGCCCTTCTCTGTATGAAATGTTATTTTTGTGAATTGGTGCCCAAAATTGAACTGCATATTCCAGGTGAGGCGTTAGTAATGATTTGTACAGGGGTAAAATGATATATTTCTCTCTGGAGTCTATACCTCTTTTAATACATGAGGATTTTGCTTGCTTTAGAAACAGCAGCTTGGCATTGCATGCCATTATTAGGCTTGTGATCTACCAGAACTCACAGATCCTTCTCCACCATTGATTCCCCCAGTTGTACTCCTCCTAGTATGTATGATGCATGCATATTCTTAACCTCCAAGTGCATAACCTAACTTCACATTTATCAACAGTAAACCTCATTTGCCACAGTTGCCCAATTAAACAGTGCATTGAGGTTGGCTTGTAAATTGGAGACATCCTGTAAGAACATTATTCCACTGCACAACTTGGTGTCATCTGCAAAGACTGAAATGGAATTTTTAATCCCAGCCCCTATTTCGTTTATAAATATATTAAAAAGTAAGGGTCCCAACACTGAACCTTGGGGTACACCACTAACAACCCTAGACCATTCAGAGTATGAATTATAATATAGCAGATATATACTCACAAACATCAAATGTACACAGGCATATCATGACAAGCAAAAGGTTCATGGTCTAAAATGCTGCACGAGTCCCACAAGCAACGCTTGAAAATGGCTGATACATTTCAAGGGGCAATTCTGTCTTCCTCAGAGCCTATTCATAATGCTGTGCAATCATCCCTTATATATCATTTGACTCTGGTCCCAGCTCCTGCAAATGGGCTCCTCCCATTTGCTGGTGGGCGGGCCTAATATCTGGGGGGTGTGCACTAATAGACTAGGCATGATACCCAACAACAGTTGAAGCATGACACGTGTGAACACACAGAGAGATGAGAGATTAGAGATTAGAAGATAGAGATGAAAGGATAAAGGATAGAGAGACCTTTCAGGACTTTTAAAAATACATTAAAACATTTCTGATAGCTATTAATACTTAAGATGAGCTGCTTCCCCCTATCAGAGCTCTCTCATGATTAAGTACACTTGTGTATCCTCAATCATTAAAAAAAAAAAAAAAAAGCATGTGACATCACAGGGCAGGGAAATGGCAGGGCTGGGAAAATCAACACCGACAACAGTATGAGGAAGTTCCTGTGTGTAGCCACATTCAACTGCACAGGGCAAACATTGGTGGAAGAGAGAAGGGTTGCCAAAATGTCTAGGTTGGACATTTGTTTCCAGTCAGGCATTCAGCAATCCAAAAAGTGTTTAATATAAAAGTTCATTCAAACAAAGAAGTTTAATACAAAAAATTATTAATGTCACCCTGATATAGCTAGAAATAGAGATACACAACTCATCACACATTTATTAAAGGTCAAAATCTAGATTTCAAAACACAGTAGCTACACATAGTCCTCACCTACAAAGTGTTAATTTTCTGCATCTTTAGAGGATGGCCCAAAACAATACATTTGTATATTAAAAACCTGCCCACCATATTACAGCTATAACTCTTCCTTACTCTATCCAAAATGAAGAAACAAAAAAAAAAAAAAGGACCTCTTTGGTTCTACTTTATGACAGCCTTTATTGGCTGAGTAGATTAAAAACTGCAAGCTTTCAAAACCACTGAGGTCTCTTCATCAAAAATAAAGTTAAGTACACAAATCATTTCTGTTTTTTTAGAATACACACTTTAAAAGGATAATCATAATAAATATTATGAAAATCTTTTATTTTGACATACATGTGTAAAACAAATTTCTGAACAGATAATATACTGTACAAGTTACCTGTCCATGGAGTGGGTCATCACTACCCTCTTGCTCTGAAGAGAAACTTTCATCTTCATCTTCTGAATAATTTTCAATATCCGGGGAACGATCTGTGAACATTAAAAAAAAAAAAAAAAAGTTAAAATGGTGTTTTTCCCCCCATTGTAAACTGAGGCCACCAAAAGGGACAGATATTGTTTTTGTCATATCGTGTTTACTGCATAAAATTACTGCTTATTAGTCCCTTTAGAACAGGCATCACCATCAACTTATAGAAATGGTGGATAAAGCAGAAATAGAGGCGATGTCCCTTTCAGATCATGCCCCTGTTACACTGAAAGTGAGGTGGGGAAGACGATCGACAGGTGGGATAGGTTGGAAGTTGAACGAGGCTCTTCTCCTGGATCAGGAGGTGGATCAGAAAATTAGAGAAGAGATTGAAAGATTTTTTCAAGAGAATGAGACAGGGGAGGTGTCAGTGGCTACAGTGTGGGAGTCCCATAAGGCCTATAAGAGGCACCGTATTTTTCGCCGTATAAGACGCACCTGACCATAAGACGCACCTAGGTTTTAGCGGCAGAAAACAGGAAAAAAAAAATTCTGAACTAATGGACTGCAGACACAGTACAGGAGATGACCAGAGACTGCGGACAGCACAGGGATGACCAGAGACTGCGGACAGCACAGGGATGACCAGAGACTGCGGACAGCACAGGGATGACCAGAGACTGCGGACAGCACAGGGATGACCAGAGACTGCGGACAGCACAGGGATGACCAGAGACTGCGGACAGCACAGGGATGACCAGAGACTGCGGACAGCACAGGGATGACCAGAGACTGCGGACAGCACAGATGACTGCTGACCTTTGGGGAGGTGGGGAGCGGGTACCTGAATTTGACAGGTACCCGCTCTTACGTCCGCAGAGTTTTTGTTTGATCTTACCTGTTCCTCGATCCATCCGCGCGCTGTCTTCCCGGCTTCTGTAATGGCGCTCGGCATGACAGCCGGGTGCCCAGTGCGCATGAGCGAGAAGCACTTGCGCTTTGTGATTAGTCCGGCGGCTTCTGGGATCTGTCATGTGTCCCAGGTACCGCCTTACCATTCACAAAAAGCACCGCTTCTTGCGCATGCGCACTTGGCACCCGGCTGTCATGCCCAGTGCCCACACTACAGAAGCCGGGATGACAGCACGCCGCTGGATAGAGGAACAGGTAAGGTCCCGCTGCAGAGCTGAGCGGCCGGCCCGGTATTCTGACACGGCCGCGGTGGAAATAACGGACCGGCTGCTCCATATTCGCTCCATAAGACGCACTGACATTTCCCCCCCAGTTTTGGGGAAGAAAAAGTGCGTCTTATACGGCAAAAAATACGGTATATTGATTGCGTCCGGGGCAAAAAAGAAAAGGGAAAGAAGAGAAAAACTTACTGGGCTGCTAAAAGAAATATTTGACTTGGAGCAGATACATAAAAGTAAAAGATCAGAAGAGATAAGATAGAAGGTAATAAAAAAGACAGACGAACTAGAGCTACTGATGGAGGAGGAGAAGAGAAGAGTTTTCAACAAAGTTGCAAGTGAGAGATATAGATGGGGAGACAAACCAGGAAAATATTTAATGAGAGCCTTGAGGGGAAAGAAAAATAGGAACTATATAGAGAAAATAAAAACCCCAAGGGGGAAATGGTTTATTCTACTAAAGAGATCATTAAGGTGTTTAGAGAATACTATAGTAAGCTTTATAATATTGCCTCCCAAGATCCAGTAAATATAAGCGGAAATGAGAGAAGAGAGAAAAGATGGGAATATTTAAAAAACGCAGGACTACCGAAGCGAAGTGAAGATCAACTAAATTCCCTTGATTTGGAAATTACGCAGGAGGAAATAAGAGCATTAAAAAGTACTATGACGGGGAAAAGCCCAGGCCCAGATGGTTATACAGTGAAGTACTATAAAAAATACAGTGACTTGTTAATACCCAAATTGAAGAAATATATGAATGCCCTGGGAGGAGAGATGGAGATGAGACGGGAATCTTTACAGGCCCATGTGGTGCTGATACAAAAGGAAGGGAAGGATGTTTCTCAGTGCTCTAGCTATAGACCGATATCACTTTTGAACATAGACATTAAGCTATATGCAAAGGTTCTAGCAAATAGGCTAAAAGATTTTATGCCAGAATGGATCCAGGTGGATCAGGTAGGATTTGTTCCAGGGAGGGAGGGCAGAGATAATGGGTTGAGAACTCTGTTGCTTATCCAGAAAGCTAGGAAGGGGAAAACCCCGGTAGTAGTGCTTTCAATCGATGCTGAAAAGGCATTCGATAGAGTAGATTGGGGCTTTATGATGGATACCCTGGAGACTCTAGGAATGGGAGTAAGAATGAGAGAGTGGATAGGAAAGTTGTATAGAGAGCCCTCAGCAGTTGTCATGGTTAATGGAGAGAGGTCGGAAGCTATTGGGATGTCAAATGGAACTAGACAGGGATGTCCATTGTCCCCACTGTTGTATGTATTGGCGTTGGAACCTTTATTGGCAACTATTAGGAAGAATATAGATATAAAAGGAGTGCAGATAGGAGGAGTTGAACATAAAGTGGCTGCCTTTGCGGATGACCTGTTGTTCTATGTGGGAAATCCTAGGATAACACTCCCAAATCTAATGAAGAGCTTAAAGGATTATGGGGAGTTATCAAACTTGAAAATCAATCCAACAAAAACTGAGATTCTAAATGTAAACCTTCCAAATAGTGAAAAAGAAAAAATACAAAAAGAATTCCCTTTTATATGGAAAAATAGAGAGATAAAGTATTTGGGGGTTATACTTTCTGCTTCATATACGAACCTGTATAAATTAAACTATATCCCACTCTTAAATGAGATCAAGGAGGAACTAAGGAGATTGGGAGGAGGTAATCAGTCTTGGATAGGCCGTATAAACTTGATAAAAATGATAATTGTACCAAAAATCCTATATAAATTCCAGATGATTCCAGTCAAAATCCCGGAGGTTTATTTTAAAGTAATAAAAAGGATGTTAACAAAATACATATGGAAAAATAAAAAACCTAGAATATCATATGACTTGTTAAGTAGAAAAAAGGAGAAGGGAGGTTTGGGAGTGCCAGACATCAAGAGGTATTATAGAGCAGCAGTTCTAGTGAGAATTTATGATTGGACACATAATTCAGAGGGGAAAAGGTGGGTTAAGATTGAGAATGAATTAAATGGAGTTACCTTGAGTAGAATTAAATGGGAACCAGCGCAAAATAGAGGGTTAAAAGATACCACGAGTGTTTTTACATTAAATGTTTTAAAGGTTTGGGATAAATTGCATAAACTTATGAAATGGGATTTTAATTCACAATTAATATCACTGAGGAACACGGATTATTTCCCTCCAGGTAAGGAGGAGAGCACAGGAAAATGGTTTAAAAAAGAGGATATCCAATTGAGAGATATTATGGAAGGACAGGAATTGAGAACACTTAAGGATTTGAAAAAAGATAAAAGGGAACTCTTCATTAAAATAGATGAGTGGAGATACCAATTAAAACACTTTCTCAGAAACCTTCCAAAACCGTTGAGCTTGAGAAAGGATTGGAATCTGTTTGAGAGGTTGTTGGAAACACGAGGTGACGGGAGGCAGGGCACAGCTAAAGTCTATAATATCCTCACTGAGTTAGACACATACACAAAGCCAATGTATATAGTAAAATGGGAAAGAGATTTGGGAATAGATAGAGACAGAGAAAGATAAACAAAGGAAAATATATAGATTAATACACGAGAATATAAGTATGAGAGAGGTAGAGGTAAGTGTTTAGCGAGATGGCACATTACACCGAAGGTTGAGTATAAGATATGTGGGGAAAATACACTAGAGTGCTGGAGGGGATGTGGAAAGATAGGCACGCTATATCATATATGGTGGGAGTGCCCGAAGATCCAAGGTTTCTGGGAGATAATGGCTCAACTAATTGAGAATATCGCTGGGATAAAGATAGGACTGGACCCAGAAGTGTGTCTACTACATAGTACAGAGCTATCAGTAAATAAATACAAGGACTCGGGTATATGGTGCTATCTGAATGCGGCGAAGGGTCTGATACCTAAGTTCTGGCATAGACCAGAGGTGCCGAAGATAGAGGATTGGGTGGAGAGAATGAATCAGATATGTAGGATGGAGAAATTGTATTATATGCAAGAAGACAAGATTGGGTTATTCTCTAAGAAGTGGAGAAAATGGGAAGAATTTATGGTGAAATATATGAAGTAGCAGTGTGAGAGAGACGGAAGTATTTATATATTCTATATTCTAGTTGAGAAAAGAGGGAATAGAACAATGCAGAGTGGGTGGGTTTATATGGGGGGAGGGAGGTTTTATTTGGGGAGGAGGGAAAAGATAGGGGGGGGTGGTAATGGGATTAAAGATAGTAAAATGTAATTAATGATTTGGAAATGGTTTTTGTATGAGAATAATGATGAAATATGTATTATATATGTAAAATAAACACATTTTTAAATTAAAAAAAAAAAAAAAAAAAAAGAACAGGCATCAACTAAATGGTGGAATGTGGTCCACACCCGGACCGCCACGGCCTCGCTATTTAGCTTCCCGTGTGTCCTTTCTCCAGCCGCTGCCTCTACGGTCATCTTCACAGCAGGGCACGTGGTGTGATTGGTCTAGATGGAGGAAAAGAGCTGCCCCTGCTTTCAGGTTGCCAAGCAGCTGATTGATTGCTGGGACACGTGGCGGTCCTAGCAACCAATCACCCACTTGTTAACAGGAGAAGTTGGGAAGCTCCCACTCTCCAACTGAAGGTTCAATGCTCAAGGAACCTTTCCAGACCTGTGCAGTCTGCTGGACATTTGGCTTCAGCTCCATGAGAGCTGAAGGTCATCCAGGCACCCCACAATGTAGATACCACAGGTCCCCAACAGCCCGAAAACCAGTATTAACACCTCTGTGAACACCCTGATAGGGGCAATCCTCCCCTGCAAAATGCAGAAACTGTTGGTTAGGCATAAAAAGAAAGGGGGGGGGGGGTAAGACGCATAACTCTGGCTTGCACCCTCTGGACACCGTAGGTTCATTCACCCGATTTTCTTAAATACATGCAGCTATTTCTTCTATTAGTCTATAAGCAAGTGTATTCAGTGGGTTCCATCTCAAAGTTTCTTAGCAGATTTTCCGACCCATACACCAATTAATAGGTCTGAAAGCTTTTTTTCACTCCAGGTCTACCTTAAACCTCTTCACAATCTCTCCAGTGTAACCCCCAAAAAGAAAAAACTCATAGTGCAGTATCCTCCAAAGTATAGTGCACTTGTGCTCACATGCAGGCATACCATCATGCATGTGTAACTACCAGTGATCAATGACCTCACGATTCCCCTTTTGACCAAGTCCTTACCAATCAGAAACATTTATCGCGCCCATCAATCCACATCCCCTCTTCCTCTCGTGGATCACTCCTCATATTCAAATCTTCTTCACACTCAGGGTCACATGTAAAAAGGAACCATTCAATAGTGCAGTATATTGAAATCTTTAACATATTAACCTCATTTTCTTGTACTCAAAGTGCCAAACATGTGACCCTCCACAGTGCTCATTCCCCCATACACACCAAAATACCTTACCCCCAGCAACCCCTATGACATATGGTTGGGTGATTTTGCTTGTACCAAGCCACTCCACATTCACTTGCTCCACCAGCATACAAATCCTCGAATTCCCATAAGTAAATTGCTGTATATCATTTCCAGTAAACAAGATGGTTACACAGGTACTTCTGGTTCCAGCTTACTTCACTTCTGGACATGTTTTGTCTGAATAACTGTCAGATGGCAGGCTTTTGGGGATCAAATTCTCTGAAACGAAGCATACACTTGGCAAACTTCACTACAGGATGCTAAGCTGCCCCTATCAGAGAGGACAATTTAAAATTGTCTCTAACCTCTTATCCATGGCATCTTCAAAGAATGGGACTTCAACCTCCAGGACAGGAATTAGCTAGGTCAACCACCAAGTAACCCTATTTCGTGTAGATTTTCTCCTATATAGGTTGCAGGTGAACAAATTTCTTTGGAGGTGAGTACTTTCTCTGGGTGAGTTCAGTCTGCATACACTTTCTGCAAGTGTGGGTGCACTAGAAAGGATTTCAGATTTTGGGCGGCTACCAGGATCCCCACCCTAATGCCTTTTTGGGAAGAGGACTCCAGAAGTGGTAGCTTCTAGTTAGCATGCACCATGTCTGCCAGGAACCCCACTGGTCTTCTGTAATAGCCCCGGACTCTGAGCTTCCTCATAGGAAGACTTGTCTACAGAGGATTCCTGATCCTTGACAGTTTCTTCCTCTTCTTGAGGAGGTTTTTCTGATGCCTTTCTCCCAAAAATGGGAAGGAGGGGAAGGGCAGCACAGCATCCCAGGCATTCCAAACCAGCAAGAATCTCTGAGAGCTGATCTTGGAAACCAGAAACGGCTGAAGAAAATTCCTCTCTTAACCCAAAGGAACAAGAGAATTGTGTCCCTGAAACAGTGGGGATGCCAAATAAGAGCAGGCATTCACAGCTAATCTGATTCTTAGGGGAGCCATTACAGGGCGAACTGTGCACGGGGTCTTTACTACTTGATAAAAGGATTTTAGAACCCACCCATTCATCCTTCCTCATCTCTGCCTGTGGAAGGCCATGGCTTGCTGAAGGCTAATAGATCTCTAGTACCCTATAAAGTAGCATCTTCCCAATTGAGAGAATTAATGTCCCAACCCAGAACACCTAAGTGGCAAGTCACCATAAGTAGACAAGTGGCCCAAATACTTGCTGTGCCCTGGTGCCAACTGTGCTGTATGCTGCTGCGCTGTGCAGGAGCGAAGGCCGAGAGTAATTAAACCGCTGAAGCTGTTCTGCTCAGCAGTCCAGGAGCCTGCGAATACATATGTAGCTGTACCCAGAAAGCCAGCAAAACTGCACACTGATGCCACTGCGCATGCACCATGCTGGTCTACCTCCTTTAAAACCTGCTACTGTGGTGTAGTGCTCCATGGAGAAGATAGCCTATGCTGCACCAAAAATCACAAGTAACATTGTCAGGTAGACTTACATATGTTCCGCCACAAAAGGCACTTACTAGACCAGGTATAGGGCCAGGAAACCCAATTTTCACCCCTCAGGGCCTTTAGGGACTTGACTCCCCTGCCGCAGATCACTTCCCTAGACCTGTAAAGTACCCTGCTAGCAAGGATACCTGGTAAGAAGTATCCTGGAGATCACTACCCGCCAACCACAGACATTACAGGCCATTCCTACTCTTGCATGCAGGGTCCAGATACAGTACCTCTTGCCTTTCAGGCTGAAGGCAAACAATCCAAATGAAGGCCAACTCTACCCTAGAAGGGTTGTGCAGAGTAGGCCAAAAAACAGGAGACTAAGCCCACCAAATGAGAACTTTAGAAAAACAACTGCAGGCGCATCCATCAGCTAAGCAAACTAGCTAAAAACCAAGGGTTAACTAAGCTAGCAGGAGTTATGCCTGGGTGGGGAATTCTTGCCAGTTTCTATTCACCTAAAGTGGCAGGATAAAGCAAGTAATCCTGAATATGAAGTACCCTGCATCCTGTAAGATATGGTTAAGAAATACCATTACATACAGTAACACAACCTTCAAGGTCTCTCCATTAATTATTGTCTAATAATGAAAGCAAACTTACAGCAGCAAATTGTTTGATTGCCATAAAATGCAAGCAACTATTGACACTAGACTTTGAACGAACATACATCATCTTGTATATAACATTTCTATGGTGTGCTATATACTTTTGTTGTTTTTTTGAGACTAAAAACTTTGGAAATATTTAGCCAAGGAAAAAGGTATTCCACATACAAGAATACTTTCATCCAGGAAAGCCCTGGAATCAGAATACAATGTATTAAAGAATCTCCCTATAGATCTATTTCCAGAGCAACACTACATGCTGAAGTGGAGAAAACTCTAGGCACAGCGTTAAAGAAAAACTGAAAACTGTTCCAAAAAAAAAAAAAAAGGAAAACCTATTTTCCAGTATTGCCTGTAGTCCTCCCTGCAGTTAAACTTTTTCAACTTCTCTTGCATTATAGCTCTGTATGGAGGCATCCAGCTTGGTTAGACAGGATTTTGCATTCCCTCATCAGATTCACCATCAAAAAGAACAGCTAGAGGCACAGTAGCAACATCACCAAACCTCACTTTAAATTTCCTACAGCACAACATTTGATCACAGTGAAATGGAAGCAACCATTTAGGGCCTGTTTACACCAGATGAGTTGGGGTTATGCCGTCAGTTATTTCTAGAGTTTCCCCCAACACATAGTCAAAGTAAAATATCTTATTTTACGCCTCCGCTGGGAAAAGAAAAAAAAAATACAGCATGCAGTATTTTTTTTCATCACAGTGGGTTGGGATTCAAATTACTGCATAAAGCACCATCCTCGTCTCCCAATGCACATCAGAAACCATGAGTTCACTGCAGCTCACAGATGTGAAAGACCCTTTCACTGACTAAATTGTAATTGCATAAACATGTCTAAACTATGGAATACCTTACTGTTCGGCTAAACAATTCCACAGACAAAAAAATAACAATACTTGGAATCAACTGGAAAACCTAGAAGCAACTAACAGATTCATATTAACTGTGAGATAAATTTTTTAAAAAATTACACAGACCAAAATATTTTTTTGAGATACTGGACACTGAGTTTCAATGTAAGAGAACAGGAATTTTACAATATTCTTTCAAAGCGCTTCATTACTCTACCAGGGTTCATGGTTACAAAAAAAGAATTGCTAATAAACATGCATTCAGTAACAAAGATATGAAGTAAATGAGTCATACCAGACAGCTTGGCTTTCGGTCCTTCATGATCAATTGGTTGGCTTGAAAGAGAGTGGATGTTTATCTCTGCAACAGGGAAGGAAACATCCTTGGCATGGCTATGAAGAGACAACACAAGACCGCTCTCACTGGGAAACTGTAAAACCTAAGGCAAACAACATAGCATAAATTTAATGAAATAAAAATTAACAAAGCTCAAAATTCTCTCTCTGCAATCATTAGATGTTATTAGGCTATGGATGAACTAAATGGACTTTTGTCTTTTTTCAGCCAGACTAACCATGTAAAAAGCGGAATGACTCATCAGTATTAAGATGGTTATAAAAGCTCAAGGTATTTACCATCATAAAGTCTATGTATGAAGGTAAAAAAAACCTGTGTGCAGCAACCTCCTCAGCACTTACCTGAACTCCATCGTAATCCAGCAAAGTGCACGAGAATATTGGCTCTCCTTCCTCATTGGCTGAGACAGCAGCAGAAGCCTTTGGCTCTCACTGCTGCTGTCAATCACCGCCAATGAGGGGAAAAGGAAGCCATGCTCTGCATGTGAATGGACACGCAAAGCAGCGGCTCAGAACCGAGCCTGCTTGTGTGCCCCCATAAACTGTTTGCTCTGGGGGCACGCGGCAGGAGGGAGGGGAGGGGCCAGGAGCGCCAGCAGAGAACCCAAAAAGAGAAGGATGGGGGCTGCTCTGTGCAAAATGACTGCACAGTGCAGGCAAGTATGACATGCAAAAAAACTGCCTTTAATATCACAATAACACCAGTTATTTAAGGATGCAGAAGAAATTACATATGAAGAGTTAAAGGAACGAACAAGTATATTCTTGCAAAAGTGTGGTAAACAAGATGTCAAGATGTAATACAAGGCAAACAATTAAAAACTCATTCTTGAGAGAAGTTTCAAAGGATACGAATCTGAGTGGTTGCTATGGAAACATTTTACAATTCATTTCTCCTTTGTTACAGAAAACTCTTCTTGGAGAGCCAGATTTTGACATAACAAAATAGGATTCAACCTCAAAACATCCATTTCTATTAACTTTCAAAAATAAGGGGATAAAGAAGATGTACGGACAACATCATTATAATTGCTTTTATTGATAATGTAACTTAAAGTGTCACAAAACTCAAATTATTCTTATATCAATTGTTCTAAAATATCAATTTTTTTGTTTGTTTATTCAAAAGATGTCATCCCAAAAAAAAAAAAAAAAAACACGTTAACAGAGAGGACTCTGAGCCCACAGAGCCCCTTTAAGAACTTGCTGTATGACTGAAGATAGCATCAGATGACATATTTAAAAGTATAAACCAAAGACTAGGTGGCAGCCAGATGCTGAAAAGCCAAGGAAGAACAAAGTAAACTAGTCGACTGCTCTTTGACAGAAAAATATGGAACCTTGTTGACAAGTCTGACAGATAATGAAGTGCCAAATCCACCTGGCAATAGTGGAATGAGAAGCAAGCTGGGGTGAATAAGAATTTTGAACTGCCTTGAATGAGACCACCATTAAGCCCAGAAGCCTTGTGCAAAAAAAAAAAAAAAGAAGATTTACCTGGAATGTACAGTCTGAAAAGAAAACCTTGGACATAACAGTGTTACATTTAGCGCTAGTCCTAGATACTCAAGCGATGGGGCAGTTCAAGCACTGACCTCTGGAGATTTAAGATGCACCCCAACCTCTGTAGGGCCTGGATAGTCCATTGGACATTAGATGATGCCTGTGCCGACTGTTCACTCAAAGAAAGGTGGTTTAGATATCCCACTATGAGGAGGCCTTGAGAGCAAAGTAGAGCAAGAACAAGGGCTAGCACCTTTTTCTCCAGAATTGGTTACACCTGCATTAGGTTCATGTTTTACAGGAAACCAGCATGCTGTTTGTGCAGGTGTGCACAGCCTTTTCAGTAAAGGGGCTGTCTATAGTTCAGTGCTCCTTCCCTTGGAAACAAGCTGCTGTAGCAGCGTGTGAAGAGACAGTGGGAGAGTATCTACCAAGGTGATCTAATCTGACCCAGGTGTTACCTGAAAAAGATACTAAGAGATTGTGTACAACTAGGCAACAGCCCGGGCAGTTTGTAACAAAGATGGATGTGATAATGGGCTGACGAAACAGACTCCGAAACTATGGAGTCTGGATAGCCAGGAGACTGAAAAATTTCTCTTTTACACTGTGATGCTAAAGACCCCTGCAAGGAGAACATTGTGTGAGTTTTTAAACGTTACTTTTAATTAAAAAGAGGGCAAAAAGCCCTGAAATGCACTTCACTGATGGGACTGAAGTTGATGAAAAGCGCTACTTTTGAGTGAACTTCCACAATTGCTGCTTGGATGCAGGCAAGAAAGTGAAGACTTTCCTGATCCTCATCAAAACACAAGTTTCGCTGTAATAAACTGTTGGCCCTATGCAAAAAAGTAAGATAAACTTGCGCTTAGTCCACTACAAAAGTGCAGCATCTAACCAAGTCTAAATGCTGAACCTAAATAAAAAACCTATATAAAACAGCTGAGCATGTCCTTTTAAACAATGATACAAATAAATAGATTCCAAAAATAAATGTACCTAATCGAAACATTTAAAACACTAAAGAGGTATATGAAATGAATAATCAAAATAAAAAGAGGGAAAGCACAGTCCACAATTTTTACTTACACACACACACACACACACACACACACACAATGAAAAGACCTGACACCAATGTACTGTATGTATTATACTTTATAACAAAGTGCTCACAGTGCCCTATCAACAAGTGCACTACACCCTTTAAATAAATAGTTCATATGGATATAAAAAATAATTCCAATAACTGATTGTGTCCAATCAATATATCTAAAAACGCCAAGTGCATAAAAAATAATGTAAAAATATGCAAAATAAACATATAAATAAAACAGTCCTCAATTCGTATATAAACCATCTGCATGAAAAGTCCCGACTCCAACAGCAGTCTTGTGCTTTCTGATGTAGAGTGCTGACAATACCACTGAATTATATAATAAAAGTGCTCAGGTGCTATCCCAATGCAGAGCCTCTTACTAAATACAGTGATCTCAACAAAGGAGTAGATCTAATGCACTTTATCTGCAGCAAGACAGGTAACCCCAGTGGCTGGCTCCAGAACTTGTGTTACCGCAAGGATATCCGAAAGTCTGGAATCTATAGTGTTTTTCATGAAGCAGCTTCAACTCACAGACAGACACTGTCACTACACGTTTCAAGGCTTCTTCCTCAGTGTGCCAAGCAGAGATAGCCAAAGGTCTGAAGCATATGAATTGTCTTGTGGACATTTTCTGATAGTTGGAAGGAAGAAGAGCCCTTCAGAAGGTTGTCTATATTGCCTGTGACATGAATGCCCTGAGTTCTGAGAAGGGCAAGCAGAGGTACAAAACCTTTGTGAACACTCTAGGAGCAAATAAAAAGGTCAAAGGGCAGTGCAACAAACTGGAAGTAATAGTCTGCCACTGTAAAGCGCAGAACGTGCTGATGATGTGGGTAAATGGGAACATATAGAAGGGCATCTTGGACCTCCATGGATGCCATGTATCCCCCTTGTCTGACCTTGCAGATTCCATGTGGAACTTTAAAATTGAAGGTAGCTGTTAAAGGATTTTAGCACAAATATTCCTGTTTATGGTGCCAAATCCCAGCAGGAGTAAGTAGGATCCTTTGAACCTGTCTTATGGCAGTACTGGCACAATGACTCCCCTGGGAAAATAGATGGCTCAAGGAATTATGCCAATCTAACTGTCCTTGGACAGTTTAGATCTAAAAGAAGAAAGAAATAATGGGGTAGAGTTTTGAACTCTATTTTGTACCCCTTTGAACCACAGGTCTGGGACACCTGCGACCCAGAGAAAGAAAAATGGTAACAGATGTCTCCCCACTCTTAGGCATGAGGGCGCTCCTTCATTATGACTAGGGGGTTTGGAGAAGATCTGGTGGTCTATGTGGGCCCAGCCTTGTGACAAAAAGAAGGTTAGGTTTTAAGGACCTTTCACATACACATTGCAATCAGGTCCGCATGTCAGTTTTTCAGTAGGACCTGTTCAGAAGGTCCATGCAGTGTCATGTCCACAGAACAGAATCGGAACAGGCACAGATGTCAAAACACTGTCATCCATCCTGTTTGGCTCCGACCGAGCAGGGGATACCCTGCTGAGTGCAGCAGACTTTGTTCAATGTGAAAGGTGCCTTGAGCTGTAGCCTGGATAGTGGCTCTGCATTTAGAGGAGCAAGGGGCTCCTGAGGAGGAGGTTTTGGGGGTCTTCCGTGGTGACAGTAGAACCTTCCCTCCTGTGATGTTTTGATGATTTGATCTAGTGCTTCACCTAATAGACATCTTCCTTGGAATGGCATGTGTGTGAAGCGCCTTCCGCAGGCAGCTTCAGCTGTCCAAGCTTTTAGCCATAAAATTCTTTGTATGTTAATGAAGATTAGAAGCACTTTGAAAATGTGTCTCAAGACATGTTCTAGGGCACCCACACAAAATAAGCAGAGCAGAAGGTAGTTACTAAAAATGCTTTGTAACAGAACAATCCTGAAATACAAGGTCATGTTGATTGTTCATCCAGTTAGCTGCAGTATGACATACTGAAATGGCAACATGAGCCTTTAGAAGGGTCTCAAATATTTTCTCTGAGGAATCTTTGAAAGAAGGAACATTTACAGTAGGTACAGGGAGAGGTTTGTCTAGGACAGACTGCAGGATCAGCCTTTGCATAAACCTCTTCTTTACAAACGTTTTCCACTAGGTAGAGTTCAGCAAAGGTTTTGGAAGGAGTAAAAATCCCTTCTGGAGTGATCCAGTCATCATAGAATGTACATTCTATTTGTCCATGAACAGAGAAGGGCGGGAAGAAACACCTGAATACAGGGGCTCTAAGCAGAAGTGGAGGTAATGTGTGCAACCAGTGTTGTGATGTTACACCTGCTATCTACCTGAGATTTAGGCTCTTAAGAGGTTGAGATTATCACCAAGTTTGAAAAGTCACTGAGGTGTACAGGATGACCCTTTCTTAGGTGTCTACAACACTGGATTGTACACAGTCCTGGCTTTGCCTGCCACAGTGGGTAAACCCCTGAATGGATCTTCAGGAACTGGGTTCCACAGAGATGGACCACAGCCCTGGACCTGTATATTACCCTGTGGCTGACATCGCATTGCAGCAAGTGCCAAGGTGACCACCCATGCAGGATCCAGTGCCCGAAGCAACATTATGGGTCATCCCAACAGCAAGGGGTGCAAGTATGGCCCCCAAAGTTTTATGCAAGTTGCACCGATTTGGTTTTAAAAAAAAATCTATAAGAGGGCTGAGGAATGGATTGAAGAATTCTAGGATAAAATAATAAACTAGTTAAGCATTGGTGATTTTCACCATGAAGGAGAAAGGTCCATCTCCTTCAGACACTAGCACAAAACTGAGGACACCTAGAGTGGGGTTGGATTCACCTGAAGGTACATGCCTATAATCCATGGTGTAAGAATACTCTGCCTGTGTATTGTGCTGTAGAATATTAATATTGTAAACAATCTAATAACCTAAATTGCATGCTCATGTACCCCAATTTTCCCAATGACAGTAACACATACCACCCCATCAAACCCTCAAATTTCATCATAAATTTAGGCCAAAATATATTTTGCTACATGTCTTTGGAAAAAAAAATGACTACATGTTAACTGGTTTGTGTGAAAATTATAGCATTTACAAATTTTCTACAAGTTTTTGGAAAATGACAAACACTTATTTTTTCCTAACACAAAGTTGTCACTTAAATGATATATTGCTCACACAAGCCATGGATATATGTGGAATTACACCCAAAAATACATTCTGCTACTTCTACCGAGTATGGGGACACCACATATGTGAGACTTTTTAGGAGCCTAGCCACATACAGGAGCCTGAAATCCAATAACCACTTTGAAAGCCTGAAGGTGTGTAACTTCCTCATTTTACTTTCTCACTACCTATCACAGTTTTGGAGGCCCTGAAATGCCAGGATAGCACCAACCCCCCAAATTACCCTTTTTTGTAAAGTAGACACCCCAAGGAATTTAAAAAGGAGGCATGGTGAGTATTTTGCAGATCTCATTTTTTCTCACAAGGATTTGAAATATAAAGCTGCAGGCATCATCCTGGTATAACCACTCAAAGTACAGTGATGTACCATGTACGTCGCTGGTCCTTGTTGGGTATATATGCTATGTTCTTTTTTTTTTTTTTTTTATGCAGCCTGTGAGCTGAACGAAAAAAAGAAAAAAATCTGTGCTAGAAAAAAAAGTGTATGGTATGTCCACCAGTAGAATATACCACCCTGCATCCACCCACTTCTAATGGTGGGCACACATGAAATGTTCTTTTTTTGTCGTTCAGCCCGTGGGAAAAAAAAAAAAAAAGATTCCCATAGTCACATTGGTCGATGTGAATGAAAAAAAATTTCTGCACTTTTTTTTTTTTAAATATACACCGAAGCATAGGGGCCATCCACCCACTGGCCACCCCAGGCCCCCCCCCCCCATGCTTTGGCATATATGCTCTTTTTTTGAACTGCGGATGAAAAATCTCATCCAACAGCACTGCACACACCTACTTATGTATATTCTGAGAGCAAGACCCTGCTGCTCCCAGAACAAACAAGTCGGTGCAGCAGCTGAATGACATTCCTGCAAAGAAAACAGCAATGGTTAACAATAAAACAGCAACTCAATAAAACAAAAAAAAAAACTTTATTGAAATATCTGCCTAAAAATGTTATATATAAAATATATATATATATGCCAAAGCATAGGGACCATCAACCCACTGGCCACCCCAGGCCCCCATGCTTCAGCATATATGCTCTTTTTTTTAACTGCAGATGAAAAATCTCTTACAACAGCGCTCCACACACACTGACTAATGTATATTCTGAGAGCAAGTTCATGTTGCTGTTAGAACAAACAAGTCGGTGCTGCAGCTGAATGGCATTCCTGCAAAGAAAACAATGGTTAACAATAAAACCATAAAATTGTAACAGTAGAACGGTGACAATGACAACAACAAAAATTGCAACTTTTTGTTTTTTTGGACTTTATTTTTTAGGTTTTGCTTTTTTGTTTTTTTTTAACTTGAACTTGCTTAACAAGACTGTAGGGTCTTTCAAAATGCGATAGCCAGTTTCCTGACTACCTAACATCTTTTGACACCCTGTGCAAATATGTGCCCTGAACTGTGCCGTGTTGTACCCTTACTAATACTCCACTAGCGTGTGGTAGCAATGGAAGCAGTCCTTGAGGCAAAGGCCAGGTTGGCCAGGACAGGAGGAACAAAAAAAAAAAAAAAAAAAAAAAGGCGGTTTTCACGCCCAACTCCATGTCTGCTACAGACAAGTTTTTGGGGGTGTCCTTTGGGTTGAGGTACCAGGAATGGCATTAGGAAAATGCCTCTCATGCAGCTGGCCAACTACATCTGGGTTGGGGGCTTGGGCCACAGCACCTTCTGGATACAAAAGGACTGATGATCTCTTCCTGGAATTTTAGGAAGGATCCACTTCATCCAGTTGCTTTGTAAAGCACATAAGCATTATATAGAGTCAATTGAAACAGACTTTTGTACCAGCGCCTGACTTTTCAGAAAACCAAGTATGGCTTCATCATCTGGTTGTTGAAGTCCACCCCTCCCATGTTAAGGTTATAGTCGTGGACAACACCAGCTGCCATGGCAATTTGGATGGTTGTGTCTGCATGAATGGAAGACAGGACAAAAACATCCCATTTGTCCTTCCACTTCACTGCAAGCAATTCATCATTTCTCAAGCAGGCTTTTTCCCTTTTCATCTTTCTAAGATGGGTATTTACAAGCCGTTGGGGGAAGCAATTAGGTCCCACGGTGCTAAATGAGCCAATTCCAAGATTGTGCAAATGTCTAAATAGTGTCACGCTTGAATAAAAATTGTCCACGTATAAGTGGTACCCCATATGGAGAAAGGATGACACCAAGCCCAAAACTATCTTGCCACTGCTCCCCATGTAGTCTGGGCATCCGGGGGGCTCCATGTGACTATCTTCTTCCTCAAACCCGAAAAACTTCTATGTACAGCCTGTTACCCTCTCACAGGTCTTATACATCTTGACCCCATATCTGGCACGCTTGCTGGGGAGAAATGATTTGAATGCAAGGCGGCCAGAAAAATTAATGAGGGACTCATCAATGCAGATGTTTTACTGGAGAGTATAGACATCTGCAAATTTTTGGTTAAGGCGATTTATGAGGGGCCGAATTTTGTGGAGCAGGTCAAATTCAGGGTCACCCCAAGGACGACAGAGTGTATTGTCGTTGAAAAGCATAAAACGCATTATACTCGCATATCTATGCCTGGCCATGGTAGCAGAGAACACGGGCATTTGGGTTGGGGGCAATAAACTGTTCTGCATATAAATTGCTTCAATCCACAATCAATGCATACAGATCTTCCATAAAAAACAGCTCCAAAAAATCAAGTGGAAGCAGTTAAATTTGCTGTTTTCACTTGAATTCCAGGTTGGCAGTGAATGGGGAAAGTATGGGTGCTGCAGAATTTGTGGGCTGCCAATCGGGATTTGCAAGTACATCCAGAAGGATACTAGGGGCTGTACAATTCTTCGTGGCTGCGGGACACAGCTTGTACTGGACTTATGGGACTCGCCACATCACCAAGTGATACTGCAGTGCTGGTATGTGAAAGTCCAGGATGTACTAGGCCTCTGGTGCTCGCCAGTTCACCAAAAGGTAGAGCGGCACTAGTACGGTCATCATGCAATTGTAACATCTCGGCATCCTGGGAACAGGGTCGGGTACGCCAGAACTTAGAAGGGACCTCTTCATCGTCTCAGCTATCTGTCAGGGTGTTGATGCTGTCTACAGGTTCGTATGCTGATTGAGTCAGGAAGTCTTTCCCTTCGCTCTCACCTGACATGCTCAGAATCCTGTAGGCCTCTTAACTAGAGTACCTTTCCATTGACCTTTTGGCCACTAAATTTATAAGTACCTAGTGTGACTCACGGGAAAAAAAAAAAGAAAAAAAAAAAGAAGGAAGAGCACCTGGCTGTCAGGGACTGCTTGAACCGCTACAAATAAAAAAAAAAAAAAAAGTACATGCAAGTGCTAACAGAGATCAGGCCTGATTCTGCGAACACTGCGGTTTTGTGTGTAATGTATCAAATGACCATGATCTACTGACACTGCACTTGCTGGGGGGGCTGCGTAGGGGCTAAACACAGGTGTATGTGAGCAATCAAGAGGTTAAATGTGTTTACTGGTGTACTGATGGGCAATCTGACGCTATCTGGTAGGGGCGCTAACTGATGCTAACGCTATCTGAAGTCGCCAGCAACACCAATACAGTGATCAACAAAAAACTCTGTACACTGTACTAATGACACTGGTGACAGGGCAGTGAAAGGGTTAAATGTGCCCTAAAGTGTTCTGTGTGCTGCTTGTACTCACTGTGATGGAATGTGCCCAGAGAGAGAAGATTTCATAATTTCCTGTACCTGTGCAAGTGTAAACACAGGTACAAGAAGATCCCTGATAGGACAGGGATCGATAATCCGATTTAGACCGAACTTCATTGGTGTATACACACACACACACACACACACACACACACACACACACACACACACACACACACACACACACACACACACATACATATATATATATATATACACACACACACATACATATATACACACATATACACACACGTGATTTTGCACACCTGTGCCGTCCTGTAGCAGTATTTCTGCTATAGGGTGGGCGAGGAGCGGTTAAAGATCTGCATGTAAAACTGCCTCCAAAACTGGCATCAAAAGGAGCTAAAACATCTACTGTGGTGGTTTACTTCTCTCTCCTGGGCTGATGCATGGCTATGAAAATAACCAAAAGGCCTTCCACCCCAATCCCACAGAACAGGCAAGGGTGAAAAGTTCACAGAGGCAAGTTTCGGTCATGGTCATTTGATTCACAGATTGATGACCTAGGCTCACACTGCAAAGGTCCAGTCCTCAGTTAGATCTAACATAAACGATAAACATAAAAGTTCTGGATAGCTGCAAGTAAAGGAGGAGATCCACCAGCAGCTGCCAATTGTCAAAATCTTGACTGAAGAAAAAAGTTGCTAGAAGAACATTTCAAGGTAAGTCTTGAATCAGCAAGCTAAGAAAAAGCATGCTTCCTAGGACCAAAATATGTTGGTCAGGGTGGGGTTAACCCCAGAACTACAGTTTTTTGGTCAGTTTTCTATCCTGCTGTAGGCAGCAGTATAACCTACATTTTCAAGAATCCTGTGTCCCTTAAAGCTCGGTTCACACTGCTGCAACCACCAAGTTGCAGAAAAGTAGTGCAGAACCTTTTTTTTTTTTCAAAGCAACTTGAGTCACATTAGGATGCCAACCACTGAAATGGAAAGAATGTATGACTTATGTGACCTGTCAAGTGACTATGTCGCAAGTCACATGGTAAGTTAGAGCAGCGTGAACCGAGGCTAATGGATGAAAGAGAGATTAGAATAATTACAGGCATATGTACATTTTATTAACTTCCATATTTATTTATAATGCAGAAGCATTTTATGTATCAGTGTCCTACCTCTGCCATATTGATTACTCCAACAGCCAAGCTCTTATAACCCAGTATTGTTCGATTCTTGTACCTCTTGCGTCTCTGCAACATGATCTGCAAGCGATTTGCATTTCTCTTCAAGAAGTGTGGATACTATGGGAGGATAAAAAAAAAAAAAAAAAAAAAAAATTAAAGAGAATCTGTCACAAAAACAGGACACTTGGGTAAGTAGATCCCAAATAAAACCACTATTATAGCTAAGTCTGTTAATTGCCTTGTAAACAAAATTTAAGGCAGTCAGGAAATGGCTACTTGTACAGCCTAAAAAAAAAATTAAAATTAAACACACTACATCCCTCAGCATATATTCTATGAAAAAACGAAAGTTAAAATTAAAGAAAAAAAAAAAAGTTAAAAATAGAGTTTTTGCACTCATTGTAACTTCCTTTCCTTGTTTCTCTTGGAGTTCGTTGGCATGAATGGACAGAAAAAAAAAAAAATAGAGCGGATGAATCTCCAAATGGGGAAATGGGGCCACAAACCGCAATAAATACCTGACAGGTGTTCTAATCCCTCCAACTCAATTCAAAACTTTAAAAAAATTTCCTTTAGGGTCCATTCACACCACATGCGGTGGGACTGTGTTAAGCAGCTATTCCAGCGCAGTCCTACCACACAACCAAAAAAAAAAAAATGCCTTGTCTCCTTATTTGCCGGGTTCACACCACTGCTTAGTGGGGGTGTGTGGGCAGTGTGCGCTGAAGAAAAAAAAAAAAAGTTACTGCATGCAGAACTTTTTTCAGCGCAGTGCAGCGCAATCGGTTGTCTTGCACTGCACAGCCATCAACTGAACTTTATGAGATGTCTGAGACTTACCGTATTTTTCGCTCCATAAGACGCACTTTTCCCCCCCAAAGAAATGGGGGGAAAATGTCTGTGCGTCTTATGGAGGGAATATTGACCAGGACTCCCCATCCCCCACCGCTGTGTTAGAATACCGGACCGGCCGCTTGGCTCTTCTGTGGCAGAAGAGAGGAGTCTGAGTCAGCAATGCAGCAGTGCCAGGCAGGGCCCAAAGCAGCTGCCCCTTAAAGAGGAGTTCCAGCTGAAAAAAAAAAAAGTCAGCAGCTACAAAAACTGCAGGGGACGACTTTTAAAATGCAGCCACATACCTGTTCCTCGGTCCACCGGCTGTCTTCTCTCCCTCGCGCCGGCATCTTTAGTGTGGGCACCTGGCTATCACAGCTTGTGGCTTCACAGCCAGGTGTTCACTGTGCATGTGTGAGAAGCGCTGCGCTTTGTGAACAGCCCCGTAGTCTTCTGGGACCTGTCACGTGTCCCAGAAGACTACAGGGGGAGAAGGAGGGAGAGAGAGAGGGAGGACAACTTCCGCTTCCAATCGCCTAGGTGATCGCAGCAGAAGTGGGAGCGGGTACCTGTCAAATTCAGGTACCCGCTCCCCAAAGGTGCCAATCCTTAATGGGGAATGGGGGTCAAAGCACTAACGCGGAACTTTCCCTTTTGGGTGGAACTCCGCTTTAAGCCCGCGCCGCCCTTAGATTGGGGCCCCAATCACTGCACTGCAGAGCCGACAGGGTGCGCTGAAAACATCCTTGTAAGCCCCACCCTCAGAGGATGCTGAGCCCGGCTGGCCAGGAATGTTACCCCCCCCCATAGACTGCCTTTGGACTGCTATACCAAACTGTATATAATGTGCATTGCTGAAAGGTCTCTGGTCATCCCCTGTACCAGGTCTGCAGTCTCTGGTCATTTTCTGTAGTACATCCGCAGTCTCTGGTCATTTCCTGTACTATGTCTGCAGTCCATTGGTTCAGAATATTTATTTTCTTGTTTTCTCCTCTAAAACCTAGGTGCATCTTATGGAGCGAAAAATACGGTACACAAAAAAAAAAAAAAAAAAAAAAAAAAGAAGGAGAAGAAAACAATGTAACGCCCCAAGATCAGCACATAATCACGGTGCGGATCTTGGGCAGACCACACTGCACACTAGTTCCTGCACTGCAATACAGTGGCTGGTACGAACATATGTTTAGTTATACAATACCCTTGGATTATATTGGAGGAATGTACAAATGGCCAGCCCAAGACCCAATGGCAAACAAGAAAAGTAGATCAGCCCAAGATAGCTATTCCTACTACCCAAATGTTTTGAAGCAAAAGCAGTACCAAGACCTCGATCATAAACACAGAGGGGTGGGACCTGTGTCACTCAACTGACTCCAAGAAACGGATGCTACAGTGAGTACAAAAACATTTACCTTATTCATAGACATTGGGTTATATTCAGGCTCCAGGTGGCTGGACACTGGCAAAAACCTTGCTAGGGCCACCCCTAGGGGCATGCCGATTTAACCCCTCCACTCTTTTTTAGCAAGCATTAAAGTGGTTGTAAGTCCGTATATAACTGCTGAAGTGACTAGCCTCAAGTGTTATACGGAGATTAAACAAATCCTTCCACACACACTGAACAGATCTGGAGAAGAGATTGCTTCAGATAAACAGGTACAAAAGTGCACAGAATTATTTCTCAACAGTAAAATGAAGGAAGGAGGGAATTGGATCTGATATCACACACTGCACAGCTAGAGCACAGAGCTTAAAGAATAACCAACCATTTTTTCTCCTTCATTTTGGATAGGTTTCGATAGTGGGAGGATTATATTCCCTGTCAAATTTATTCTCCATCTTTGTCCCATTGCGGAGATTTCCCCTCACTTCCTGTCCCATAGACAAACAGGAAGTGGGTGGAAATCCTTGCAAATTAAGGGAAGTCTTTGGGGACCTCCAGGTCACAAGAACTAGTTTCCCCATTGGAAGATTTCCCCTCTATTACCTTTCTGGAGACAACCCAGTATTTGGGATTTTCTTTTATTTTCACTTTCAATAATGGAAACAGGACAAAAACATACCGGAAAGAATGAATCTCCCTAATGGAGGGATAGACATCAATAAAAACAAACATTTTAATCAGGGTGGATTTGATTTAAATCAAACTGATTTAAATCACAATTTAAATCACTACTCAGTAAGGCTTGATTTAAATCATAGTTTTCTACATAGACTAATTCTTGCTGGTATAACTTTAATATGCAAGTAGATGAAGATTTTTAGAATACCAACTTTTCATATTAGTTTTTTTATCCCCAGTTTAAATAGGTTAATCATTCATATTTGGACAACTTTTCTGTTGTACTTAGGAAGGAGAAAAATAATCATTACCTTAATAATAACAATTTAAATAGATTTATTCAACTGAAACAATAATATTACAGCATATGTTATTTGCTTAAACAAACATCCATGTTTGTTAACTAATTTGGCTAAACAAAATATATATATTTTAAGAAACTTAGACTGTCAGCCCCTTCCTCCTCACACTTAGTTTCACTTTCTTCTTGTGCAGATCTATTCTACTCCAAAACAATCAGAAAAATATTGTTTCTATTCTATTCACTGAACGTCTAGAAACTTAGCACTGAAGGGGTTGATTCTGTATTCATAGGTTTGTAGAAGTTAGGATTAAGGTCTTTTTCTTAACTCTGTTCATGTTCTAACATTTTTGCTGTGAAGAGGCATGTGATCTCCGCTGAGTCAAATTCAGTTTTGATAACTGCAAAGTAAACCAAGTATCTGTGATAATATCTTGTAGGCAGAGAAACTGCCCAATAATCTTACAAAAACCTCTGGAAGAGCATGACATTGTGAATGGATTAATGGAATTTATTTACCCAAAAAATTAAACATACAGCCTTATTCTACATAATTAAAAACAAATCTTGATTTCATGATGGAAGAACCTTTGGATGGTAATATATTTTCCTCAAAAAGCATTTTTTTCAAAAAAATCCGATTTAAATAAAAAAAAATCAGATTTAAATAAAAAAAATCAGATTCTTTTGATTTTTTTTTAAAAAATCATTGATTTTTATCCACCCTGATTTTAATCCCTTTCCACGCTATCCAAAACTAAAAAAAAAAAAAAAAAAAAAAGTTTTGCCTTTGAAGTGAGAATGGACACACCCCCTTTACACAGAATCATAAGGTAAAATACACAGCTGTGGCTGGTAGTCATCTGATGTGTGCTGGAGGAAGGGCAGAGCCATCACTCGGGTCAATGTGGAGTTGGCATAGACTCATCAGTGAATCATGCAAATAGAGGGAAGAGAAAGCAGAGAGAAAATTACACTCAATGCTTTGGATTGAGGCAAGTAAACACTGTATATGGATATGCTATGTTCATTTTTCATGTTCTAGGTTTACAACCACTTTAAGGCACAGTTCACACAGGTATACAAGAAACGCTGCTTTTACAGGTGTACAGAATTTTTTATGCCTCTTAACACTGTCCTATGTTATCCTATGTAGCCATACACATCAGGTATTTGGAGCAGTATTAAAAAAAAAAAAAAAAAAAAAAAAAAAAAAACACAACAATGCTTATGAGCATAACTTATGTGTGTATGCATGCATAGGAGCATAAATGTATTCCAATGGCCAGAATAAATAATATTCTGTCCAGTAACAAAGCATTTACACTCAACACGCACAAACACGTGTAAATATGCAACATTAGAGGCATTTTTTAGGCCAAGTTCTGGCAGAAAAAAAATCTAGCGTATCTGCAGCATAAATTCATATGCCTGTGTACATGAGGCCTAGAAAGTGACCACAGGACAGAGGTCAATTATCTTGTACTGTACTCCAAGATCAAGAATATATAGGCAAGCCAAAATTCCCTTTGTCTTGATAAAAGAGCACAGGACTCAGGACTTGTATTCATAGTTACAGCACAGGACTCAGGACTTGTATTCATAGTTACAAAGTCTGGCTGAAAAAAGGCAAAAGCCCATCCAGTTCAACCATTTAACAAAAAAAAAAGTTATAATTAGAGATGAGCAAATCGAACCAGGCGAAGTGGAATTCGTTTCGAATTTCAGGAAAAATTCGATTCGCGGCGAATCCGAATATTAGCATACTTTGGGTGCGCGAATCGGATTTTTCCCGATCAGCCGGCAAAAGTGTCCCTGCAGAGAGCTCCGCTATTTCTGACAGTTCTCTGACAGTTCCTTCACATGTACAGCGGTTGAAACATTGTATCTATTTGTTTCCATTTAGGATACAGATGTTTTTATTCGGAAATAGATACAATGTTTCAACCGCTGTAAATGTGAAGGAACTGTCAGAGAACTGTCAGAAATAGAGGAGCTCTCTGCAGATACACTTTTTGCTGTACTGGAATACTTCTTCTTTTCATTCTTCTTCATGAAAAGAAGAAGAAGAATGAAAAGAAGAAGAAGAAGGAAAAGGAGAAGGAGAAGGAGAAGGAGAAGGAGAAGGAGAAGGAGAAGGAGAAGGAGAAGGAGAAGGAGAAGGAGAAGGAGAAGGAGAAGGAGAAGGAGAAGGAGAAGGAGAAGGAGAAGGAGAAGGAGAAGGAGAAGGAGAAGGAGAAGGAGAAGGAGAAGGAGAAGGAGAAGGAGAAGGAGAAGAAGAAGAAGAAGAAGAAGAAGAAGAAGAAGAAGGAAAAGAAGAAGAAGAAGAAGGAAAAGAAGAAGAAGAAGAAGGAAAAGAAGAAGAAGAAGAAGGAAAAGAAGAAGAAGAAGAAGGAAAAGAAGAAGAAGAAGGAAAAGAAGAAGAAGAAGGAAAAGAAGAAGAAGAAGGAAAAGAAGAAGAAGAAGGAAAAGAAGAAGAAGAAGGAAAAGAAGAAGAAGAAGGAAAAGAAGAAGAAGAAGGAAAAGAAGAAGAATCTTTTCATTCTTCTCATTCTTCTTCTTTTCATTCTTCTTCTTTTCCTTCTTTTCATTCTTCTTCTTTTCATTCTTCTCCATGAAAAGAAGAATGAGAAGAAGAAGTAGAATGAAAAGAAAAAGAAGAAGAATGAAAAGAAGAATGAAAAGAAGAATGAAAAGAAGAATGAAAAGAAGAATGAGAAGAATGAGAAGAAGAATGAAGAAGAAGAATGAAAAGAAAAAGAAGAAGAATGAAAAGAAAAAGAAGAAGAATGAAAAGAAAAAGAAGAATGAAAAGAAGAAGAATGAGAAGAATGAGAAGAATGAAAAGAAGAAAGAAGAAGAAGAAAGAAGAAGAAAGAAGAAGAAAGAAGAAGAAAGAAGAAGAAAGAAGAAGAAAGAAGAAGAAAGAAGAAGAAAGAAGAAGAAGAAAGAAGAAGAAAGAAGAAGAAAGAAGAAGAAAGAAGAAGAAAGAAGAAGAAAGAAGAAGAAAGAAGAAGAAAGAAGAAGAAAGAAGAAGAAAGAAGAAGAAAGAAGAAGAAGGAAGAAGAAGAAGTAGGATGAAAATAAGAAGAATTCCAAGCCGGCAAAAAGTGTATCTGCAGAGCTCCTCTATTTCTGACAGTTCTCTGACATTCACTCCATACAGCGGTTGAAACATTGTATCTATTTGTTTCCATTTATGGAAAAAAATAGATACAATGTTTCAACCGCTGTATGGAGTGAATGTCAGAGAACTGTCAGAAATAGCGGAGCTCTGCAGATACACTTAGCGGAGCTCTGCAGATAGATACAGCGGTTGAAACATTGTATCTATTTGTTTCCATTTATGGAAAAAAATAGATACAATGTTTCAACCGCTGTATGGAGTGAATGTCAGAGAACTGTCAGAAATAGCGGAGCTCTGCAGATACACTTAGCGGAGCTCTGCAGATAGATACAGCGGTTGAAACATTGTATCTATTTGTTTCCATTTATGGAAACAAATAGATACAATGTTTCAACCGCTGTATGGAGTGAATGTCAGAGAACGGTCAGAAATAGCGGAGCTCTGTAGATACACTTAGCGGAGCTCTGCAGATACACTTTTTGCCGGCTTGGAATTCTTCTTATTTTCATCCTACTTCTTCTTCTTCTTCTTCTTCTTCATCCTCATCCTCAGAAGGAGAAGAAGAGGATGAGGATGAAGAAGAAGAAGAAGTAGGATGAAAATAAGAATTCCAAGCCGGCAAAAAGTGTATCTGCAGAGCTCCGCTAAGAAATAGCGGAGCTCTGCAGATACACTTTTTGCCGGCTTGGAATTCTCCTTCTCATCCTTCTTCTCATCCTTCTTCTCATCCTTCTTCTCATCTCCAAGGGCATTTAAATTAAAGGTACAGTGTTCTGCACGAATATAAAGGCTCTCTGAAGCCTAGAAACCCTTTTTATAAGTTAAATTCGCAGCGAATAAATTTGCATCGAATCGAATTTCTTCCTCAAATTCGGCGAATCAGCCGAATCGAATTTTTGAATAATTCGCTCATCTCTAGTTATAATCCTACACCCACAGTTGATCCAGAGGAAGGCAAAAAGAAAAAAATCAGCAGAGCATGATTCAATTTGCTCCTGCAGGGGTAAAAATTCCTTCCAGATCCCCCAAGAGGAAATCCCATATTCCCTGGATCAACTTTATCTATAAAATATGTTAGTATCTAGTTATATTCTGTGTATCCAAGAAAGAATCCAGGCCTTTTTTAAAGTGATCCACTGAGCTGGCCAGAACCAACTCTTGAGGGAATCTATTCCACATTTTCACAGCTCTCACTGTGAAGAAACTTTTCCGTGTTTGGAGATTAAATTCCTTTTCCTTCAGATGTAAAAAATGCCCTCGTCCTGTGATGACCTCAGGGTGAATAACTCTACACCGAGTTCACTATATGAACCACTGATGTATTTATACATGTTGATCATATCCCCCTTAATCTCTTCTTCTCAATAGAGATTAAATTCAGTTTCTCTAATCTTTCCTCATAGATGAGCTCCTCCATGCCTTGTATCAGTTTAGTTGCCCTTCTCTGTACTTCCTCCTGTTCCCCAATGTTCTTTTTGTGAATTGGTGCCCAAAACTGAACTGCATATTCCAGATGAGGTTTTACTGATGATTTGTATAGGGGTAAAATGATATCACTCTCTGGAGTCTATACCTCTTGATACAAGAGAGGATTTTGCTTGCTTTAGAAACCGCAGCTTGACATTGCATGCCATTATTAAGCTTGTGATTTATTTCAGGTACTTGTATAGCGCCGTCAATTTACGCACCACTACTATATATATATATATATATATATATATATATATATATATATATATATATATAAATATTACTGTATATAGTACATTCACATCAGTCCCTAACCCTCAAGGGGTGTTACCATCTAAGGTCCCCAAGTCACATTCATACATACACATACTAGGGACAATTTAGACAGGAGCCAATTAACCTACCAGCATGTCTTTGGAGTGTGGGAGGAAACCGGAGTACCCGGAGGAAACCCACGCAGGCACAGGGAGAACATGCAAACTCCAGGCAGGTGGTGCCATGATCTACCAGAACTCCCAGATCCTTCACCATTGAGTCCACCAGTTGTACCCCCCCTAGTATGCATGAAGCATGCATATTCTTAGCCCCCAAGCGCATAACTTAATATTTATCAACATTAAACCTCATTTGCCACATAGTTGCCCAATTAAACAGTGCATTGAGGTCGGCTTGTAAATTGGAGACATCTGTAATTCCACTGCACAGCTTGGTGTCATCTGCAAAGACTGAAATTGTATTTTTAATCCCAGACCCTATATCGTATATAAATTATATTAAAAAGTAAGGGTCCCAACATTGAACCTTGGGGTACACCACTGACAACCCTAGACCATTCAGAGTATGAATAATTAACCACTACTCTTTGAATATGATCTTTCAACCAGTTTTTTATCCATTTACATATGGATTTTTCCCAGCCCGTAGACTTAACCTTACACATTAGCCGTGTGTGCGGAACTGTGTCAAACGCTTTTGCAAAATCCAAGTACACAACGTCCACCGCAACCCCTCTGTCCAAGGTTTTGCTCACCCCCTCATAAAAAGAAATCAGATTTGTTTGACAACTTCTGTCTTTCATGAATCCGTGCTGTCTGTTGCTTAAAATATTTTTTTCCAGCAAGAAGACTTTAATTGATTGACACCTTGTGCACACGTATTTTGCATATTTTTTTATTTTCATAAAAATGGTACCAATTCCACTGGTAGTTTGAAACATGGGAACCTTCTCATTTGCCATAGCCCTCCCCCCCATCTTTGCCCATTCCACCCACCAATAAGTACTGACCCCTGTCTGATCTGTCTACCCCGTTATAATCTAATTCTCCCTCCCCCCTCAATCCCAATTTAAATACTCCTTTAGCCTTCCCATAAACCTCTCCCCCAGCACAGCAGACCCCCTTCCATTTAGGTGAAAACCATCTCTAGCATATAGAATGCACCCCAATGAAAAGTCAGCCCAGTGCTTTGGAAACCCAAATCCTTCCCTCTTACACCAGGTCTTTAGCCATGCATGGAGTTCTCTACTATCCCCGTCTTTTCAGTTGCGCATGGCACAGGTAATATTTCAGAGTATCACCTTGGAGGTCCTTCCCATCAACTTGCAGCCTAGTTCTTGAAATTGATTCTTAAAGAGCCTCCACCTTCCATGTATTCTGCCATTGGTCCCAACATGGACCAAGACAGATGGGACATGCCCAGCCCCTCCCAGTAATTTATCAACCCGGTCCACCACATGCCGAACCCTGGCAACAGGGAGACAGCAAACCATTTGGTTGAGGAGATCCTGGTGACAAATTATTTTATCAGTCCTTCTGATTATAGAATCCCCTACTACCACCAGCTGTCTAGACCTTCCTGCACTACCCTCACTACCCCTCCCAGATGGTCTGCCCTCCCAGCTGCTGATAGCAGTGACATTCAGGGCTGTCACCCCTGAGCTTGCCACCCTCACATCTTCACCAAACTTGGCAAATCTGTTTGGGTGCACAAACCCAGGGCCAGCCTTCCTTTTCGGTGAGCCCCTACCACTCCCTCTCATTACAGTAACCCATCTTCCTACCAGATAATCCTGATTAGCCCCTACGCCCTCCACATCAATCCCATTAGCTACTGGTTCTGCCCAGTGTTGCAACTTGCTCCTCCAGATCTCTAATGCGAGTTTCCATTAGGGCAACCCGCTCATATCTGTCACAGCAGTATTCATCCTGGAGCTGTTGCTCCATTGTTGCATACAAGCAGAGCACTGTGCACTGCACAAAGCCTTCAACCCTCCTAGCCCACATTATCCCAGTTACAATATTAATAGAAAATATCAGTGGTCACTTACAGGTTAATAGACTCCTGTTATAATCTCCTGTTTTCCACTCTGGTTTTTTTAACTCCACTTATCAAATGTCCACTTGATGAAAAAGGTCCAGAAATCAAAATACAGGCAAGCCTAAGAATGAGCAAGCTCAGAGTGAGCTCTACAGCAAGTTATATAGTACCTGGAGCATCTGTGACCAATTAACCCCTCCCCTTAATTAGCAGACTAAAGGAAGACAAGGAAAGGAAGAAAAAAAATGCTATTTAAAAAGGGATTCAAAAACATAAAATCTTTTAGCAAGACCCAAAGAAGAAAATAAAAACTGCAAGCACCAGCAGTCAAAAGTAAAACTTTTTCACTCTCCACTCAAAGTTCCCACTCTTTATCTATCAGCCAGCAAAAAATGCCAGACCACGGGATGCCCTCACTCAATGAACTGAGGATTTGGCAACAACATAGCAACCAACTACAAACATGCTTACAAGAAAATAAAGGGAAAAGTTGAGGCCAAAGCGTGCTATAGCAAGAGCTTCAATTTTCTCGATAGAAAATTGGAAATCATGTGAATAAGGGACCAGGTGGCAGGGTTGCATATCTGGGACACCAACAGACCTGGTGGAATGAGATCTCAGTGAAAAGGGGGACCCTTTCAATTAGGGCATAGGCCCTAGAAATAGGTTGTCTGACCCCCTGGCAATGGTGGAGCGAGACAGGATGTCCTTTTCAAGTCAGCCAAATAAAAACCATGACTACAAGGTAGACTCTGACAGACCACTGTGGGTAGAAAAGAAGGTCTTGGTTTACCTTGTCCCTGCATATAAAAAAAAGGCTCCTTACAAGAAAGATCTGTTATCTCAAAAACATACTTAACAGATGTAACAGCTATAAAAGAGGGCGACCTTACATATGAGCTCTTTCAAAGTGCGCTCTCTCTAAAAGTAAAGGGGGTACAGGGGTCTCTGGAGTACCTAGATCCTCAGGTTCAGATCTCAAGGTCAAATTGGGGGAATTACATAAGCACCACCTTGCAAAAAAATATCCTTATTAGGGATTGTGAAGCAAAAGGTTTCTGTAAAAGAATGGCTTAGGCAGAAATGTGTCCCTTAGAAGTGCTCAAGGTCAAGCGCTGGTGAAGAACAGATTGAAGAAAGGCCAGGATAGGAGCAAAAGTATTCTCTGGGACTCAAACATCTTTACTCACACCAGGCAAAGAAGACCTTCCATATGAGATGGTAAGTGTTGTGGGAGGTAGATATCCTCGCTCCAAGCAAGATAGGTATGACTGTACCTTGCCATTAAAGCCAGTGACTGAGAAGCTTGGTGGAACAGAGGGCCTTGTGCCAGTAAATCTGGTGTGATGAGGATCACCAGAACCCTTTGTACCTTGCACAGCAGCCAAGGGAGAATCTTTTATTGGAGCAAGGGCATAGATCAGCCTGAATGAAGTCCAAGAATCACCAAAAGGCATCTACTGCAATTCTAAGAGGATCCCTGGTCACAAATCTGTTCAGTTTTTTTTATACCTGGATCGACAAATGTTGACAGATTCTGGAAGGTTTCTAGGTGCAGTGACCATTCTGTAGGTATCATGCATTGTTAGTTAAGGAAGTCTGCCTGCCAGTTGTCCATGCCAAGGATATGGACAGCAGAGATGTGAATTTCTGACCAGGGGATGATCAATCATGCTCTCAGGGCAGCTTGACTTGTGCTCCTCTCATGGTTCAAATAGGCCACTTCCGTGGCTTTGCCCAATTGTACCCTACCTGGGTGACCTTGCAAAAAGGGGGTTCAGGATTGTAGAGCAAGCCTGATGGCTCTAAGTTCCAGAACCTTAATTGGGAGGGTCAACTCCACTAGGGTCTAGATTCCCTTAATGGTTAGACAGTTGTAAATTTCCTCCAAACTAGTGAGTTTATCAACTGTTGCAATCACCTTTCAGGGGATAGGAAGCACAGATTTTCCCAAGCCCAGGGCAGGGTTGAAGTTCCACTATGCCATTAAAAGCTTTAGCTGGCTGAAGGGAAGATGTGCATTTTTACTAAGGGGGGGGGGGGGGAGAAAAGAAGGAGGTACTGCCACAAAGGGGGCCACTATTAAAAACAGAAATCTCAAGCAATAGAAACAGAGGGGTACCCTCTTTCATCTGAGGGTCCATATGCAAGACCTTAAAGGCATTTATTATTGTCTGGAGGAAGGAAGATTGGGCTGTGCCAAGATAAGACCCAGGTACTCCAGATGGTGTGATGACTGGAAAGCAGACATTGTAAAGCAGATAACCATCCTGGATCCAGACTGGTGCCCAACAGACGTTTCCCCTTGTGAGGAGGCGACTGTGTAAGCTTCGTGGGCTAAGGAGTTTAGGGCTTGCAACAAAAGGAAATGTTAATTCTTGGTTTGGAAGTTGAGGCCTTTTGCTAAGCAAAAGTAGGAGTAAGGGAGTTAGGCTTTTTTTTTTTTTTTTTTTTTTTTTATGGAGGGGTACTTTTCACCCTGTGATTTGCTTGATGGATTTATCAAGGAATTCCCCAAAAAAGACAGACATTTACAGTCAAAGCAAATCTGTAAGAGAGGTCTATTACAAGCAGCCTCAGCATACCAAGTGTTTAGCCATAAAATCCTAGATCATGTGCACATAAATAGTCAACATTTTCCAGATCACATTCTCTAGAGGCATCAGCTGCAATTATTCTAAGAGAACAAAATACTCAAATACAGATTCATATTTTCTATTCATTTCCCCCAATAGGCAATAGTCTGACAAATCGTCATGGTCGCAATTGCATGCTGCAAGGCTGGACCTGCAAGTGCAAAGGAGGCTTTGAAGATGGCTTCTAAAAACCTATCAACTGAATCCTTGATAGAGGGAATATCCTTAATAAAAGTACAGTAAGGTGTTTGAGGACTGAAAACCCAGTCTCTTGCATAAACAGAGTTGGTCTGTCCAGAGACCAACCAGCCTTTTTCCAAAGATAACCGAATGTTGCACTGCAGATGTTTGTATTTTAGCTGAGCAAAGGGAACTACCATAAAAAAAAGGGAGTCTACTAACAAACCCATGACTCTCAAAAAAAAAAAAAATAGCGAAGAGTTGGACAGCTTCTGGACTTGAGTTTGAACCTGGAACTGGAGAGCCTTAAGTACCTCCTGTAGAAAGAACACTCTAGCCCGAGCTGTGTCCAGGACTAGACCAGATACTCCAAGCAATGAGTCAGTTTCGGCAATGATTTCTGAAGGTTCGGGATCCACACAAGCTGCTCTGGACAGTCAGAGATAAATTGTCCTGACAGAGCCCCCACAAAGCAGCAAAGCTCTGGAATTACTGACATCCTGAATGCATGTAGTTAAGTCTCAACAGGAGCCAGAAGCTCTCCCTAATTATAAAAGTGGGTGCATGAATAACTCAGAATCAGAGTCTGTGACCAATGGTTCAGAAGGCATTAAAGCTGCAGGAAAATCAGATATAGCATCTGCTGAAGAGGGTGTGAGAAAGTGCCATATTTCACCCAGCGGGTAACATCAATGCTCAGTTCCACAATGTAACCCCTTCCACAGCAAGACTGGAGCAAACAGTGAATAATGACACCCAATGAACTATGCAAATGGGGTAGCTCTTGCTACTTGACACGGCTTGCCTATGCACTAAGAGTCTTCACAAACAGGGAAAACACCAAGGCAATGCCAGTGGCACTAGAACTAGAAGTGCTTGGCAGCAAACGTTTACCAGCACTGAGTCTGGGAAGCATTCCACGTAGAACTCAGTGCTTGAAGATCACTTCTAGACTATTCCCATAAAGTCTAATTTAGAAGGGCCTGCTTGTGATACTCCAAAACAGTATGGTTGAGGATGACTGCACCAGGCATCTGCAATCATACAGAAATCATCATCTGTGATGTAGAGGGGAAAAAAAAAAAAAAAAAAAAGGATTAGTCTTTCACACAGCAGAGGTGAAAAAAATGTACATCTTTCTAGGACACTAGCAAAAAAACTGAGGTATGCTGGCAGTAAGAGGGGTATCCTGGGCTGACATTCAGTTTTTTTCTTTGCAAACATCCAATCCTCCTGTAGGCGGCAGTATAACCTGAAGATTAAAGACTTCCTGTGACTCTCAATGGACAAGAAAGAAAAACAAAATTACAAAGTTGATTTGTTCTAAAGTAATGTATGTTGCTAACAACAGGTCCACCGCTCGTCCACCCCCCCCCCCCCCTTTCCTGTTTCCTGATGGGTTGCATGCTCGGATAAGGGTCTGGTATGGATGGGTTCCCCACTGACAGCTGATTACTCATAGGTTGTTAGGGAATCTGCGGCCACCCATTTAACACCCATGACAGTACTGACAGATAGAGTACATACCGCAAGCCTGTACCACTACTTAATTACCACATGCATTTAATCATGTCCTTTTGTGAATTGACTTTAAGTTCTTTTTATGTGGTATTTACTGAGTGTTTTTACCATGTTCAGTAAATACCTCATACTAGCAATAGCGAATTGACATTTTCAGTAAGCTTAGCCCAGACCTTTACACATGTGCGGTGAATTTTTGGAGAATTTTTAAGGCGGTTACCATTCATTTCAATGAGGTGTTTTTGTTTTGATTTTTTAACTCCCGAAACATGCCTCAAAGATGCTGCAAGCAGGAGTTTTTATATTGCACTGCAAGCGCAATGCTTCAGTGTGAAAACATACATAGATATACATTCACAAACATAGGGAAGTAGTTTTCTTGATCTTTTCAGGCATTTTTTTTTAACGCAAAAATGCTTTAAAAACTCCTCAGTGTGAAAGCAGCCTAAGACTTCACCCCACTCACCTAAAGGATGCAACCCATTTAAATGCTTAGCTCACGGTATTTACATATGAACTCCACATTCAGCTGTCAAAAGAAAAAAAACAGAAAAGGGATAAAAAACCACGCATTTAGTAGGTGGCAGCACTGCCTCCAAATGCTCGAAAGCGGTTGCTCTACCACTCTCTGTAAAGCAAACCATTTTGGCCAAAAACAAAGAAATTGTTAGAGTTTACATACACTTTAAGAGTAGTTCTAAACTCTTACATGTGCCCAGTGAAGTGACTGCTTTTATGTGGTGCAGAGATTAAACAAATCTCCTACACAAGTTGTACCTGTGTCTGCAATCTTCTCTTCAACATATCAGTCCAGCATTTACACAGCTTGACTAAGATTTCAGAAAGCAGTGGGTGGGCAGCTGAAGTAACACTCTGCAGAGCTCAGTGAGGAGAGCTGACTGGAAGGGACACACCACCCTTCGTACAGCACACAGGAACAGAGTTTAAGCTGTCAATCACAGACTGTGTGCTGGAAATCTGTCCCATGTCTTTTCTCTTGGTGTCAGGAAAACAGATAGAAGTACAAGGCAACAAACAGAAATGACACTTAGCCCCCGATCATACCAATACAATTTGTCATGCAATTTGACAGTTCAAATTGTTCACTCTATTTGTGCATATGGAACCGTTCAAATTGATGCGACTTCAACATTTGAAAAAGGTTCCTGCACTATTTTTAGTGATTTCATGTGCAACTTACCATTAACAAACATCTATGCATGAAGTCACACAGATGTAGGCAAGCCGCACATGAAACTGAACTGACTGGCAACTTTGAAATTGCGCTACTTCAGCTGAAGTAATGCATTTTGAAAGTTGCCAGTCAGTGTTAACTAGGGTTTAGTGCTCTGAACTGAAACAAGTACACACTATAGAAGGATGTGCCTTGTTCATATTTCATGCCTGAGGTTTACAGCCACTTTAAACAGTACTGCGATGTGTGCAACATCAGTGTAACAATCTTGTATCATATCAGACAAGTACTGTACTGATCACATACTAGAAGCAATTGCATGCACAACAAAGTAGTGAGAAGCAGTAGTGCTGGATCTGGTCGTTTTCATTCTGCAAAAATTCTGGTATCCACATTCGCATACAAAAAAAAAAATATATATATATACTATTATTGTAATATATAAATAACAAAAAGCTATAAGGGTAGTCACCTGCAGTGAGAATGTTAGCTGTAATTCAGTCTCTGAAACACCGCTACTTGGTAGAGAGATCTCATTGGAGCGCAGAATACGTTTTGATCCCTATTAGAAAAAATAAAAACACAAAATTTAGAAAACGTTTCATAGTCTTAATTTCAGTACACCAACTTTTAGCAAGTCCTCTTCAGTGTTCAAAATCACTACCCTCAATTTCTCTACAAACTAGCATCTACATATTTAAACTGTTGAGGCTGCAGCAGCTATCATGGGCACAGTTCATTTTCCTGCCTGAACTACTTCAATCAATCCAGACTGGTATTTCCCATGTCTAACAGCTACTGGCTTTCCTTTAGATGTGCATGCTCAGGCAACTGATCAGAAGGGCATAGGTCTGCAGGAACCAGTAGTCAGCAGGGAAGAGCATGCACATCTAAAGGGATGCCAGGGATTTGTTATTTCATTTCATATAATGCTCTTGAAAGAAGAGCCGACGTAGGGTGCTGTGAACTTTACAGGAGCTTGCTGGCCCATCTTTCCAAATTCAAAGCAAAGACCAGCAGGCAAACACAATGATGATGCTGCTGGGTTTTCAAAGTGTTATTTCTTGAAAACAAAATAATTTGATTGAAAAATTCAGACTGCATGATGATCAAAAGGAGTGGAGCAACAAGGGAAGTTATTATATGCGTACATTAAACTTCAAGGTTATAAACAAAAATTGAGAAAAGTTCTTTCAGATCCCATTTGAACCATAAATACAGAAAAACAAATAGATCCAAACCTGTTGTAATGAAGATGTTAAAGGCTCATTCAGACTACGTATTGCATTCAAGCATTACCGACATTTTACTGTGAACTAAAGTGAACTGTGTTAAGGAACCCCATTCATTTTGAATAGGCTCGCTTTACACCAAACACCCCAAAAACTGGGCAAGTGTCATTTTGTCAATGCAGTGGATCAATACCATGGGCATTGTGGTGCGCCGTAACGCATTGTCCACTGGCAACTACTGTGCTGTGCGTTGGGTTTCCATTCACATCACAGTGCATGCATTGCTGCTTTCAATATGGGTAGCACAGTAGCTAAAATGGTTAGCACTTCCGCCTGGCAGTACTAGGGTTGTTGGTTTGAATCCCAACGACGGCACCACCTGCCTGGAGTTTGCATGTTCTCCCTGTGCCTGCATGGGTTTCCTCTAGTTTCCATCCACACTCCAAAGACATGCTGGGAGGTTAATTGGCTCCTGTCTAAATTGGCCCTAAATGTTTATGTATGAATGCGAGTCAGGGACCTTAGATTGTATGCCCCTTGAGGGTTAGGAACTGATGTGAATGTACAATATATATGTAAAAGTGCTGCGTAAATTGACGATGCTATACAAGTACCTGACATAGTAATGTGGTTCACCCTCTATTCTAGTCCAAGCAACCTTTGTCTCTGTTACAAGTGATGGGAAACCCTAAACCTTTGAGCAATCACAGGAATGAGAGGTAAGAAAATCTTCTAATGGGAAAACCTAGAAAACTAAGATGGGGAGAGATCTCCTCTCATTGTATCTCTAGGACTAGAAGAGAAAGAAAATCTTCATGGCACAAAAGCAGAAAAAAAATAACCTGCCAGGGTCTTGACCATTTCCTACCCTTTTCAAAGCTGAAGTAAAGCGTGAGAAATAGTTGGCTCTTGTGTTGGGGCTTTTTGCCATTTGTTTTCCTGTTAGAGGGATTTCACTTCACTTCCTACTCCGGGGACCACATAAATTGAGGAGAATCTCCTCTTTTCATTGAAAAGAAAAATAAAAAAAGTTTTGGCTTAAGTTTAACTTAAGCTTTCTATCCTGCGCGAAAACTAAAAACAAGAAAATCATCTGGTAACAGGTACTTTCCATAGCAAACATTTTGAGGTCCACTATTCCAAATTTAAGCAGTTTAAAAGCTGATAAAAAGAATACCACTAGTTATCTTTACATTGCTGAAAAAATCCATGCACTTTAGATTTTTCATACGAAAAGCAATTAAAGTACATGTTTAACCCTTTCTCTGCAGAACCAAGTTTTTATTACCATGTTCGGGTTAAAAGTTTAAATCCACATTTTGGCTTGAACCCGGCCTAAGAATCTAACATTTTCAACATTTTAAAAGCCTCAACAGCACATCAGTTTAGAGTTAAAAATAAATTACATATTGCACAACCATCATTTACACATCCATGTTCACCACATGTTCACCACTCCATCCCCCCTTCCTCCTGGTATGTTTTGGTTAAAGGTAATCCAAATCCAAAAAACACGCCTTACCAGTCCTTGATGTGGTTGCAGCATTAGTTTTATTTTTCAGGCTAAGAATATTTTCAGCAAGTACAGAAAATACTGTTGATCTTGCCAGAAAATGCAGTGCTCTTGTATCTTCCTGTGAACTGTACAGAAAGCACAAACAATCTTCTTCAGTCATCTTCTGTAAACGACTAATACCCCCGACCCCATGCAATGAAGATGATGCTGAGAATGTTTTTGTAGTCCAAATTGGGGGATCAGCCCAGTGACAACCGTGTTTATCTCTATAGATACAGTGCAATAAGTTAGCATAGCACCCCAGAGCATGAAATGAGTTACCAGGTGAAAAGAAAAAAAAAAAAAAAAATGAAAAAAGCTTGCAGAAAGAATAATGCACCCACTCTAAAGACATTTTTTGTTTTGGGGTTCAGATAAGTTTTAAATGACAGCTTAACTTTTAATACAACAATCCTTTATGTAAACCCCTCACCCATTAAGTGCTGCAACCCTCCTGGTAAAATATCTACTTTCCTCCTAATGATCCTCACTGTACAACCCAGCCCAACGCCACAAAGCCTTTGCAAGAAATATCTTAGCTGGGTCCTCTTCCTACTGCAACCCTAGCCCTATTTATTTCTACTGAGCCATAATCATGGTAGCCTCCAGACATACAGCAGAGTACAGCTCATCCATAAAAATTAAATGGTGTATGTAATATAGCCTATAGCAGCATTAGCAACCTATAGTTCCTCTGTCCCCCTCTCAAAAAACACTTAAAATCTCAAAGCTGCTTATAGTTCAAAGAACCTATCATACCCCAAAAGAATTGTATTCATGGGGATAATCACCATCTACCAATCTTTGGGCAACACTGGAACTTTAATTCACATGTTTTGGAGGTGAATTAGATTATTTCAGAATTGGACCTCTATACTTCAAATGTTCAATAGCGTTTGTCCATTTAATCTACCATTGGACCCTAGAATTGCACTTTTAAAAGCAGTAGTAAAGCTTTGATAATTAAAAAAAAAAAAAAAAATTGCCCTGCAAGTTAGTGTCATAATGTGCTACCATGCACCAAATACTAGAACATTATGCAAGACTTGCCTTACGACGAGAGTCCCTGCAGCCCCACTGCAGGGGCTTCTACCTTTACCTGGACTTCTTTCTGGGTTCACAGGCTCCAGCTGTTTGAATGGCTAAGCTGCGTTGACATTACTCCCACACTTGGGTGCGGGAGCTACAATCGCAGCACAGCACTCTGAATACATATAGTGTGCATGTGCCAGGGACATAAACGGCTGCTGTAAATGGGCAATATCTCGTAAACGGCGCTTGTATAGGAGCTATTCCTTGTACCAGTAAGCTTCATTATACATTTACCTGTAGGTACTAGTGATCAAGCAGTGTTCACTATCGCTTTATGCATTATCACAGAAAGACTCCTACCTCAGATTATTGATCAGAAGCATACTCTTCTTGGCACCCAAACCAGCGGCCCAAAAATGCTCATCTTCTACAACTCTGTCATTTATCCAATGAAAACATGAGGTCAATAATAAGCCTGACAGGGAAATAAGTTAACATATCAAAACAGGAGAGGCACAAAAATTTTGCGCAATGTACACATAGTTAGTCTGGCTGAAAAAAAGACAACAAAAGTCCATCCAGTTCAACCATAACAAGAAAAAAAAAAAATTATAATCCTACACCCCCAGTTGATCCAGAGGAAGGCAGCAAAGAAAAAAAAAAAAAAAAAACCCCAGCAAAGCATAATCCAATTTTCTCCTGCTGGGAAAAAAAAATTCCTTCCTGATCCCCACAGAGGCAATCGAATATTCCCTGGATCAACTATCTATAAAATGTTAGTATCCAGTTATATTCTGTGTATCTAGGAAAGAATCCAGGCTTTTTTTGAAGCAATCCACTGAGCTGGACAGAACCAAGCTCAGGGAGTCTATTCCACATTTCACAGCTCTCAATGAAGAAACCTTTCTGCGTTTGAAGATTAAATTTCTTTTCCTCCAGGCGTAAAGAGTGTCCCCTTGTCCTCTGATGACCTCAGGGTGAATAATTCTGCACTGCGTTCACTATATGCCCCCATACTTGGCCCCCAAATGCACTAATGTATTTATACATATTGATCATATCCCCCCTTAGTCTCCTCTTCTCAAGAGAGAATAAATTCAATTCCTCTAATCTTTCCTCATAGCTGAGCTCCTCCATGCCTCCTATTAGTTTGGTTGCCCTTCTCTGTACTTTCTCCAGTTCCCCAATTTTCTTTTTGTGAATTGCTGCCCAAAACTTAACAGCATATTCCAGATGAGGTCTTACTAATGCTTTGTACAGGGGTAATATGATAATTCTCGCTCTGAAGCTTATACCTCTTAATACAAGAGAGGATTTTGCTCGCTTTAGAAATCGCAGCTTGGCATTGCATGCCATTATTAAGCTTGTGATCTACCAGAACTACCAGATCCTTCACCATTGATTCCCCCAGTTGTACCCCCCCCCCCCAGTATGTATCATGCATGCATATTCTTAGCCCCCAAATGCATAACCTTACATGTGTCAACATTAAACCTCATTTGCCACATAGTTGCCCAATTAAACAGTGCATTGAGGTCGGCTTGTAAATTGGAGACATCCTGTAAAGAAGTTCTTCCACTGCACAGCTTGGTGTCATCTGCAAAGACTGAAATGGTATTTTTAATCCCACAACCTATATAATATATATATATTAAAAAGTAAGGGTCCCAACACTGAACCTTGGGGTACACCACTGACAACCCTAGACCATTCAGAGTATGAATCATTAACCACTACTCTTTGAATACGATCTTTCAGCCAGTTTTCTACCCATTTGCATACAGATTTTTCCAAGGCTGTAGACTTTACCTTACACATTAGCCGTGTGTGGGGAACTGTGTCAAACGCTTTTGCAAAATCCAAGTATACCACGTCCACTGCCACCTCTCTGTCCAAGGTTTTGCTCATCCCCTCATAAAAAGAAATCAGATTTGTTTGACAACTTCTGTCTTTCATGAATCCATGCTGTCCGTTGCTTAAAATATATTTTTCCAGCAAGAACTCATCTATGTGGTCTTTTATTAAATTCTCTAGTATCTTCCAAACTACAGAAGTTAAACTAACAGGTCTAAGTACTTGGTAAAGATTTTGACCACTTTTTAAATATTGGCACCACATTGGCCTTATGCCAATCCAGTGGTACTATGCCAGTCATTAAAGAGTCCCTAAAAATTAGAAACAATGGCTTTGAAATGACAAAGCTCAATTCTTTAAGTCCCGTGGGTGTATGCCACCCGGTCCAGGTGCTTTAGTTACCTTTATTCTGTCTAAATATTTTTGGATCATATCAATTGTGAGCCAATGTGGATCATATGGAGCTGTGTCAATACCATGCCCATTATGGACAAGAGCTCCCCCATGTATACACAGAGCTGAAGAAGGTATTTCATAAATTTGCCTTCTCTTTGTCCCCAGTCACCCACTCTAGATTATTTTGTAAAGGGCCTACATGCTCGGACCGAACCTTTTTACTATTAAAATATATTTGAAGAATTTTTTGGGGTTGGTCCTGCTATCTTTTGCAATGTCGTTCATTTTCAATTTTTGCGGCCTTTATTTCCTTTTTGCATATTCTGTTATATTCTTTGTAATGTTTAAACGATGATGGCGTTCCTTCATTTTTATATTTAATAAAAGCTCTGTTCTTATTATCTATAGCTTTTTTAACTTTGGCCGTAAGCCACATAGTTTTGATTTTTAGCCTTTTAAACTTGTTGCCCATGGGAATATATTCTGCAGTGTGTTCACATACAGTCTTTTTGAAGAACTCCCATTTCTGTGTTCAGCGATGCCAATAATCCCTCTGAGTCTAAGTCTTGGAGAGCAGCTATCAGCCTTGGAAAATTAGCTCTCTTGAAATTGAGCATTTGTATTTTCCCCGTATGGGCTCGCTGTTTACAGCTACCAATAAATGAAATCATGTTATGGTCACTGCTACCCAGATGTTCTTTTATATGGACATTCGTAATAAGCTCTCCATGGTTTGAGATTACCAGGTCCAGCAGAGCTTCTTTCCTAATAGGGGCTTCTATGAAGTGTACCATAAAATTGTCCTGTAGTAGGTTTAAAAATGTTTGCCCTTTAACTGTTCCTGCAGTGCCATTACTCCAGTCAATTTTCGGGTAGTTAAAATCCCTCATTATCACTCTCCCAGTCCTTGCAGCCCTTTGATCTGTGCAAGGAACTGAGTTTCCACCTCCTCATTAACACTGGGAGGCCTGTAACAAACTCCAATGATTACCTTTGTAGTACGCACCCCCATGTGCAGTTCCACCCATAATACTTCAGCCTCATCACACTCCATCAACTAGGTCCTCTTTCATACTCGCTCTGAGATCACTTGTCACAAAGAGACAGACACCACCACCTTTCCTATTTAGCCTGTCTCTCCGAAAGAGAACATAGCCAGGAACATTAATGGCCCAGTCATGTGAAGAATGAAGCCAAGAGTCAGCAATACCAATTAAATCATATCTCTTTTCATGCACCAAAGCTCCCATCTCCCCTATTTTGCTTGGCAGACTTCTGGCATTGGTGAACAAACCCTTTAATGCATTGACACCTTCTTCACACGTGTTTTGCATATTTTTTATTTTCATACAAAATGGTACCAATTCCACTGGTTGTAACATGCGAACCGTCTTATCTGACAACCTTCCCCCCCCATCTTTCCCCATTCCACCCACCAATAACTACTGACCCGTCTGATCGGTCTACCCAGTTATAATCTAATTCTCCCTCCACCCTCAATCCTAATTTGAAAACTCCTCCTGCCTTCCCTAAAAACTCCTCCAGCCTTCCCTTCCACAAAATTTTCTTTATTGCATGCCCATAGGGGTACAAGAGGAACCAATGTCCAAACTAATGTGGACACATTTCAGCTCTTATGGGTCTTAGTCATAGCCATAACCTGTGCCTTCAAAATCACTTGCATGGTTAACACTGCAATGTGTCTTGTAGGATGAAAGGATATAACGTAGTGTGAACCACAGATCCCAGTATAGACCAAAAAATAAATATATACCCAGGAATTTGTATGTAAAAGTACTGGGCAACCTGGTCTCATCTTGTCCAAGTCACTGGTCTCATCAAAAGTCCAGGATTCACCCATTACAATGGGCAAAATCCCAAAGGGGTCTTCAGGATCTGGATGCCATAGGAATAGACCACAGCCCTGGACCTGTGTAGTATCCTATGGCTAACTCACTTGTTGCACAACATACAAAAGGTGAGTGCTGAACACCAGTGCCTGGAGCAAACATTAAAGGAGGCCCTGCTGTTGAGGAGCCTGGGCTCAGTTCCCAAGTATACAAAAAGTGTGGCATGAATCTCTGTTCAGCCCCTTCACTTGGATACCCCTAACATCTAGTGGAACCAATTGCCTTCAGAAGTCACCTTCTGCCACATGCCTTTATGTGTTCTTTGTATTTTGTCTCTGCTCCTCCATTTTCTTTGGTTTAGATCTTGCTGTATAGATAGCCCACCCCTTTTCCCAGAAATGCATTTCAGCTTCATGCCTCATGTCTTATGGAAGCAGATCACATAATGATATTTTTACCTATCCGTTCATTGTTGTAAGATTCTCTCAGTTTATGGAATAAACTTCACAAGATCTACAAGGTATCATCTGATCAAGTCACTGCCTGTGTTATTCAACTAAGATTGGAATTATCACTATTTCATCACAACTGGCTCAGAAAAGCAGAGAAAGAAGCCACACGCCAAAAGGCAGAAATTTACGTTTTGGAAAAACTATTTGAGCATGCCACAGCCATGGCAAGGTTAAGGGTCTTAGAACAAGCCCCTAGTGAAAACGAAAGAGACAACAGTTCTAGACACTTAGTTGTATCTTAGGTCTCCGATTCTTCACACACCTCTCTAGAACGTAAATCCCTGTCACAGCAGCCAAAGTACTCAAAGTCTCTGCTCTGCACCTACTGTACCTCAAAACGATTTGCCCTTATATCCTCCAATACATAAGACTGCAGCATCTCAGCTAGCCGCAGGCACTGGTATGTATTTAATAGACCATCCACCTTACTTTGGCACAGAGTACCTCCTAGCAAACGCACTACTCTACAAACCAACATGCCAATGGACTTTAAGACAGCTCCGGCATTGAATACCTTAGCAGCAACATAGTCAGGTCCATAAATATTGGGACATCAACACAATTCTAACATTTTTGGCTGTATACACCACCACAATGGATTTGAAATGAAAGGAACATGATGTGCTTTAACTGCAGACTGTCAGCTTTAATTTGAGGGTATTTACATCCAAATCAGGTGAACGGTGTAGGAATTACAACAGTTTGCATATGTGCCTCCCACTTGTTAAGGGACCAAAAGTAATGGAACAATTGGATTCTCAGCGGTTCCATGGCCAGGTGTGTGTTATTCCCTCATTATCCAAATTACAATGAGCAGATAAAAGGTCCAGAGTTCATTTCAAGTGTGCTATTTGCATTTGGAATCTGTTGCTGTCAACTCTCAAGATGAGATCCAAAGAGCTGTCACTATCAGTGAAGCAAGCCATCATTAGGCTGAAAAAACAAAACAAACCCATCAGAGAGACAGCAAAAACATTAGACGTGGCCAAACAACTGTTTGGAACATTCTTAAACAGAAGGAATGCACCGGTGAGCTCAGCAACACCAAAAGACCCGGAAGACCACGGAAAACAACTGTGGTGGATGACCGAAGAATTCTTTCCCTGGTGAATAAAACACCCTTCACAACAATTGGCCATATCAAGAACACTCTCCAGGAGGTAGGTGTATGTGTGTCAAAGTCAACAATCAAGAGAAGACTTCACCAGAGTGAATACAGAGGGTTCACCACAAGATGTAAACCATTGGTGAGCCTCAAAAACAGGAAGGCCAGATTAGAGTTTGCCAAACGACATCTAAAAAAGCCTTCACAGTTCTGGAACAACATACTATGGACAGATGAGACCAAGATCAACTTGTACCAAAGTGATGGGAAGAGAAGAGTATGGAGAAGGAAAGGAACTGCTCATGATCCTTAGCATACCACCTCATTAGTGAAGCATGGTGGTGGTAGTGTCATGGCGTGGGCATTTATGGCTGCCAATGGAACTGGTTCTCTTGTATTTATTGATGATGTGACTGCTGACAAAAGCAGCAGGATGAATTCTGAAGTGTTTCGGGCAATATTATCTGCTCATATTCAGCCAAATGCTTCAGAACTCATTGGACGCCGCTTCACAGTGCAGATGGACAATGACCCAAAGCATACTGCAAAAGCAACCAAAGAGTTTAAGGGAAACAAGTGGAATGTTATGCAATGGCCAAGTCAATCACCTGACCTGAATCCGATTGAGCATGCATTTCACTTGCTGAAGACAAAACTGAAGGGAAAATGCCCCAAGAACAAGCAGGAACTGAAGACAGTTGCAGTAGAGGCCTGGCAGAGCATCACCAGGGATGAAACCCAGCGTCTGGTGATGTCTATGTGTTCCAGACTTCAGGCTGTAATTGACTGCAAAGGATTTGCAACCAAGTATTAAAAAGTGAAAGTTTGATTTATGATTATTATTCTGTCCCATTACTTTTGGTCCCTTAACAAGTGGGAGGCACATATGCAAACTGTTGTAATTCCTACACCGTTCACCTGATTTGGATGTAAATACCCTCAAATTAAAGCTGACAGTCTGCAGTTAAAGCACATCTTGTTCGTTTCATTTCAACTTACTTCTGAAAGCTGAGACTGGGATACCCCCTTACCCAAGGAGAAACAAAGGAATCCTGGAAACCGTCTCTAAAAGCATTAGAACTCCAGATACTACACTCTTGCACCCAAACATCCTTAAAGAATGCCACCAGAAGAGAGATTCATGTCTTCTCCGATGCATCCAACAAAGCCATTGCTGCGGTGGCTTATCTTCGAGCTACGGATCCCAGCAGTGAAGTGGGTGTAGGATTTATCATGGGCAAGACCAAGCTCACACCCAAAGCTGCACATACTATTCCAAGGCTTCAACTTTGTGCAGCTGTGTTAGCTGTGGAAATTGCTGAGCTTATAGAACTTGAAACAGATGTTGAAATAGACGCCTTTGACTTTTATACAGAGGAAAAAATAGCGCTAGGATATATACACAATTGCACAAGACAGTTCTACATGTATGTCAGCAACAGAGTGGAACACATAAGGAAGTTCTCTATGCCTGAACAATGGCACTATGTTCCCACTAGCCTGAACCCTGCTGACTGCGGCAGTCGTGCATTTTGGGACACATCTTGGCTATATCCACCATGAATGAAAGGTTCTGCACACCTTTACTGCAGGCCTATAAAGGAACTAGTACTTCTTTTGCCCAAAGAGGAAGACAGTCATCAATTCGATTTAAAGGGGAGGTAAGAAGTAATAGTGCATGTTGCTGCCTTCCCCTCTGAATATGGATTTCCATGTCTCAGCCTAGACTTTCGAGACCAACATCTGCAAGTATTATGCTAAATGTTTGCATTGTTTTCTTTTGTTCTTCCTTTCCTTCTTGTTTTGCAGATGTTCCTGGAAAGAATCTTCATTACTTATTTTGGACTTGGACTAAAGTTTGTTATAATAGAAATCATAGATTTCGACGGGGAGTGTCATGTTTCACAATGACTGTCATATGTCAAATTGTTCTTTGTATTTTGTCTCTGCTCCTCCATTTCCTTTTGTTTAGTTCTTGTTGTATAGATAGCCCACCCCTTTTCCCAGAAATGCATTTCAGCTTCATGCCTCATGTCTTATGGAAGCAGATCACATTATGATCTTTTTACCTATCCGATGTTCATTGTTATAAAATTCTCTGTTTATGGAATAAACTTCACAAGATCTACAAGGTGTCAACTGATCGAGTCACTGCCTGTGTTATTAAACTAAGATGGGAGTTATCGCTATCTCATCACAATGTAAGTTACAGAGATCACACTTTCAATGCTTAGATTGGAGAGACAGAACAGTACAAATACTGTTCTGTGAAGCCCTCAGATGTCTGTTAGAGAACACTAGTGAACAAACAGCTTCATGAAGGCCAAGGAACACAACAGACAGGTCAGGGATAAAAGTTGTGGAGAAGTTTAAAGCAGAGTTAGGTTATAAAAAAAAAAAAAAAAATCCCAAGCTTTGAACATCTCACAGAGCACTGTTTAATCCATCATTCGAAAACGGAAAGAGTATGGCACAATTGCAAACCTGCCAAGACATGGCCGTCCATCTAAACTGACAGGCCGGGCAAGGAGAGCATCGGAGGAAAAGCCAAGAGGCCCATAGTAAGAGCCCATAGCTCTGGAGGAGCTGCAGAGATCCACAGCTCAGGTGAGAGAATCTGTTCATAGGACAACTATTAGTCGTGCACTCCGTAAATCTGGCCTTTATGGAAGAGTGGCAAGAAGACAGACATTGTTGAAAGAAAGACATAAGAAGTCCTGTTTGTGAGAAGCCACGTGGGGGACAGCAAACGTGGAAGAATGTGCTCTGGTCAGATGAGACCAAAAATGAACTTTTTGGCCTAAAAGCAAAACGAATACTGCACATCACCCTGAACACACCATCCCTGTTAAGAGTCTGCAAGACTTGAGACTGGGGCAGAGGTTCACCTTCCAGCAGGACAACGACCCTAAACATACAGCCAGAGCTACAATGGAATGGTTTAGATCAAAGCATATTCATGTGTTCGAATGGCACAGTCAAAGTCCAGACCTAATTCCAATAGAGAATTTATGGCAAGACTTGAAAATTGCTGTCCACAGATGCTCTCCATCCAATCTGACAGAGCTTGAGCTATTTAGCAAAGAAGAATGGGCAAAAATCTCACTCTAGATGGTAGAGATATACCCAAAAAGACTTGCAGCTGTAATTGCAGCGAAAGGTGGTTCTAAAAAGTATTGACTCTGGGGGGGCTGAATACAAATGCACGTCACACTTTTCACAAATTTGTAAAAAATTTTAAAAACCATATATTTTCCTTACACTTCACAATTATGTGCCACTTTGTGTTGGTCTATCACATAAAATACATTTAAGTTTTTGGTTGTAACATGACTAAATGTTGAATATATCAAGGGCTATAAATACAAGGCACTGTGTTTGTACACACACACACAAACACACACTATATTTCCAAAAGTATAGGCGCATCCCTTCAAATCATTGGATTCAGTTTTATTCACCAATAATGGCAGCGATCAGCGACTTATAACTGGACTGCGGCAGGCATTCTGATACTGGGGGGGAACTGACTTTGTGTCTCTGACACCCGAGTGACACCAATACAGTGATCAATGCTAAAAACTGTACTAATGGCACTGGGCAGGAATGGGTTAACATGAGGGGCGCTCAAAGGGTTAACTGTGTGCTGGGAGTGTTGTACTGGAGGGCGGTGTGTTGGTGCTTCACTGTAAGCACACTGCTCTGGATGGGTGCGATCCAGAGCAGTGTGTCCAAGCCGACAGGGAGGACGACTTTTAGTAAACAAAGCAGCCCTCCTCCCTGTCAGAGATCCTTGGTACTCACCGGGTGTCGGCAGGGAAACACACACACACACACACACACACACACACACACACACACCTCTAGCAGTATACCTGCTATAGGGCGGTCGAGATCTGGTTAACGGTTTGGTCATTTTTTCCAGATGAGAGCACATCCAGTGGTTTTGGGTTTTTAATTTTGTACACAGCAGCTCACAAGGTTTTAGTATTCATATGATTTTTATTTTATTGCCAGAATCCCAAATGTGCTAGGTACAATTGACTGTACAGATGTTGCTTTTTTGTACCTTTTTAGAAAACGCAGTTATTTACCTGTTAACTATTTCCAGGAATCTTCTAGGACAGCTTCACATGAGAGATAGGCTCCTCCCAGGAAACACCCGTTCCACCTTTTTTTCCTAGAAGTAGCCTCTCTCCCTGGGGGACCCTCAGTACAGAAATATGACCGAAGGCCTAGGAGAAAGAATAAAGATGGCAGTAGAAACAATATATCACTAGTTCATTGCATGACGGAACACCAGCATATAAGTACACAGTAATCGGGAGGGAGTTACACTGTCCTGGAAGATTCCTGGAAATACAGTTAACAGGTAAATAACTGCGTTTTCCCAAGTCATCTTCTAGGACAGCTTCACATGAGAGGATTGAATAGGAATACGTACATTAGGACGGGGCCGTCGCTTGCAGGACCTTTCTGCCAAACGCTTGGTCTTTGTTGCCGATCAGGTCCAACCGGTAGTGTCTGGCGAAGGTGCTGAAGCTGGACCACGTTGCGGCCTTGCAGACCTGTCAGGGGGAGGCCCCAGCCTCAGGTAGCTGCGGTGGCCCTGGTTGAATGCACTTTTAAGCCAGGTGGAGGTGCTAGTGACGCAGCTTTGTATCCCTCTGAGATGGTGTGACATAAATGTGACATAAATGTACAGATTTGAGTAGATAAGATGTGACCTGTAGAAAATATGACAATGTAAACCTCAGACACAGATGGTCACCAATTAACATCTGAAAAGAAACAGAGTAGCTTCCTCTGGAAGTGGCACCTGGGTGCTAATAAGATTTTGTCACCTTCTGGGGAAACCAGGAAGGAAACGGCTGGAGACAGGTTGGCTTCATGACAGCGGGAGACCAGGGCTTTGAAGTATACCAGGGGATCAAAGGAGTATGTTTCATCCCTCATAAAAGCTAAAATGTTAGTTGCAGAGAGATGAAAATACTTCCTTCTGATGGGGCACTCTGTGGGTTACATCGGCATAAAAAACTGTATTTGTGGATTAAGTGGAATGCCAGAAAAATGCAGGAAATGGTTAGGTGGTCGCTGGATTGTGACAGCCGAACAGTGATTGGTACTGTCGATCGGACGGATGTGCTGGTGTCAGAAATCCAATCTCCGACTTGGTGATTCAAGCCGGTCTTGGTCCAATTGACTTTGGGCAGGTCGGCACCCAGATCATGTGGGCGGGTACAGGAACACCCCCCAGGGTCAATTGGCCAAGAACTAATGTCCCACCTATGTCCATATCCCCATAAATTGAGGATTCTGACATTGGGACATGGTAAATCATATAGAGCCGGTTCTATTTGACTGACAAATTGCTGACTCTCTGACTTGCTCCAGTCGCAGGATAAATCTTGGTAAAAGTTTTATTTCTGTCTTTTATTCCCTTTTATTTTATAGTGAATAGTTATTTGTGTGTCTTGTATTTATTTTTAACTTTTTATACTTTGTACATATTTTTTGCACTGCCCAATTGCGGGATATTAAATCTTAAAACGAATACGTGACTTCTGTGTATTTAAGCACAGGCTCATATCTTCGGAGAGATTAGATTGTATTGTATGTTAGTGCCTTTATATGCTCAGTCAAGCTCATTGCTAATCTGTATGCGATTGCGCTGCGTGTGGGCAGATTGCGTGCAGATTGTAAAAGGTCTGCGGATAAAGGTCTGGCTTGTAGGATAGCTGGAGGGATCCTAGAATGGTGTGATATTGCTAAGCTGCTCCTCAACTCTAATTAGTGCACCAGATTGTATATAAGATTTGTGTCTGCCTGTGTGTGGTTAGCCATCTGGATTGGGGGTGGAGTCTCCGAGGGTGGCCAAGAGGTAGTGTGGGCTGTGAAAGTGTACCACGGCCGGTTTTATATACGGTTTTATATATTCAAAGTTAAAGTCTATTTTATTCCCTCTTACACCAAGTCACGGCCACGCCTCCGTTAGCTAGTCACTGTGGGAGTGGCGTGTGGGTGAACTCTTGACAGATGGCCTCTCTTATCCATTTTGCGATGGTGCCTTTGAAGGCATTGTATCCCTTCCTTGGGCCTTGGAATAAGATGGAGACTGGATGAGCATCTCCATGTTTTTGTGCGCTCGATGTACGCAATTAAGCATCCCCTTACATCAATTTTGTTGTAGTCACCCTCTTTGGCACTGCTTGGGTTTTTATCAAAGGATGGTATTACTATTTCTTGTGATCTGTGGAAATGCGATGCGACTTTTGGTAGGTATGCCGGATCTGTGCGGAGGATGATTCTGTCCAACAGGATCGTGCAGTACAGTTCTATTACCGACAGAGCTTATAGTTCGCTGACTCCGCGAGCGGAGACCAGGGCTATAAGGAGGGTGGTTTTAAGGGTTAAATGCCTGAGAGAGCATTCCTCCAAGGGTTCAAAAGGTTCTTGCTGAAAACTTTTTAGAACTGTGCCCAGGTCCCATATAGGGTACTTTGGCATGGACGGAACTCGGCGTCTGGAGATAGCCCTCAGGAATCTGATTACTAAGGGGTCTTCTGCCAATTTCAGCTCCAGAAAATTAGACAGCGGCTACTTGCACCTTAAGAGTATTGGCGGCCAGGTTCTTGTTTGCCCCAGCTTGAAGGAATTTGAGTATTGTATTTAGGATGGGGGGCCCCGACGAATCTTTCCTGCTTCTCCAGAAGGAAAATTTTCTCCAGATTTTGTCATATATGGTATTTGTCGACTTTTTCCACCCATCGAAGATGGTGGCAAATACCCTTTCTGATAACCCATTTCCAGCTAGCCTGTTCCGCTCAGAAGCCAAGCTGTCAGGAATAGCTTTTCCAGGTGTGGGTGTACCACTGCCCCTTGTGCGAGTAAGGTATCATCCACAGGTCCGTTAGGCTCAGTTCCTTCAGCAGGGAGAACCATGATCTTTGGGCCAGAATGGAGCACTCAGGATGACCCTGGGGATGATTGTATCTTCTGTATCACTCTTGGTAGCAATCTGAACAGTGGGAAAGCGTAGAGGAGGTCTCCTTCCCATTGTTGGGCTAGTGCGTCTGTCCCTGCGCTCCTCGGGTCCTTTTGCAGGCAGAAGTACTGCTCTAGTCTTGCATTCTTCCTGTTGGCGAAGAGCTCTATGGAAGGAGTACCCCATCCGGTGCAGATTTTTTTCGACCGCTGTATGGCTGAGGCACCACTCTTCCCGGTTCAACTGGTCCACCAGCTGATTTAGATCCCCTTTCAGGTGTAACGCTGTGATGGATTTTAGGTTGTTTTCTGCCCAGCTCAAAAGGATGTCCGCTAGTTCCATCAGTTTCGGGGACCTCGTGCCTCCCTGCCTGTTTAAGTATGCGACCGCTGTTGTATTGTCAGACAAGATGTGAACCTCTTTTCCCACTATCTTCTTCTGAAAAGCCGTGAGAGCTCTGAAAATTCCCAATAATTCTCTGAAGTTTGATGACCTCCCTGAGATCTCCGGGTCCCACCTACCCTGGGTCAGGCAGTCCTCCATATGCACACCCCACCCCCACATGGTTGCATCTGATTCTTATTGAGTTGACTTGCTTCTACTTCCTTCCTGCCTTTAGTGTGTGGATGTTCCCCCACCATCCTAGTGATTCTCTCACTTTGTGCGTGAGGCGGATACTGGAATCTAGGGATGCTTGGCTGCCATCGCAGTGGGAGAGGACGTGGTACCGCAACGCTCTGGAGTGTAGTTGTGCTCATTGTGCCCCTGGTATGGCAGCTGTCATGTTCCCGACAAGCTTCATGGCGTTTGACTGTGCAGGTTGCCATCCCCCGGAAGGTTTTCGTATCTTGTTGTAGTTTGAGCGCGTTCTCTGTGGTCAGGTATAAGCAAGTATTTGTTGAGTCCAGAATGTATCCCAGATACGTGATCCTCCTGGAAGGAACTAGCTGTGATTTCTCCATGTTTATTACCCACCCTAGGTTTTCTAGGAAGGATATTGTGTGTTCTACGTGTGATTTCAGGCCTCTTTCTGTGTCCGCAAATATGAGCAGGTTGTCCAGATAGGGGATATTTACTGCCTCTAACCTCAGGGCTTGCAGAGGTTCCGCTAGGATCTTTGTGAATATTCTTGGAGCTGACGATAGACCGAAGGGGAGTGCATTAAATTAAAATAAGATCATTCTTCGTTCGCATTTTAGTGCGAACCTTAGAAACGTCCTCGATTTTTCCCTTATCGGGACGTGAAGATATGCATCCTTCAGGTCTATTGAGGACATAAATGCACCCAGCGGAAGGAGTTCTTTTGTCGTGTGTATTGTTTCCATGCGGAACTTTTTGGGTTTTACGAATTCGTTCACCTTCTTCAGGTGGAGTATCATTCTGTAACTTCCAGACGCCTTTCTTCTTAGAAAGAAATGGGAGTAGAATCCCCTTCCCCGCTCTTCCTCCTCCAGCTGACAAACCACATTCTGCTGGAGCATCCCTTCCAGGAGGTTCACCAGTGCGTCTGCCTTTTCCCTGTCCCTTGGTAAGGGGGTCATGAAAAAACTTTGAGGGGGGGGTCTTGAAAACTATCCTGTAACCGTTGCGAATTGTGTCTAGGATGAATGCGTGCTGGGTAATCTTCAGCCATTGTGTATGGAAGTGTCCCAGTCTTCCTCCCACTTGGCTTCGCCAGTCACTTGGGCTGAGTCTTGGATTTGACCTGGTTGGGATTGAAGAGGAAGCCTCCCTTCCCCCTGCCCCTTTTAGAGCCCCAGCCGCTCCTCTGCCCCTGAAACCTGGCCTCTCTCGTTGTGTACTGCCTGTTGGGACTAAAACATTTTCATCCCGTTTGCTTGCTGGAGACTGGAAATCCTTTCCTTTTGTCGGCCGACCTTTCCAAGTCCGAGGTTAGCTCTGGCCTGAAGAGGAGTTTTCCCTCAAAGGGCAGGCTGCAGAGCCTGGATTTGGAGGCAACGTCCCCCTGCCAGGATTTTAACCATATAGCTCTTCAGGCTGAATTTATGAGCACAGTCGATCTTGCTGTATATCTGATGGTCTCCACCAACGCGTCTGCGATGAAGGCCACTGCTTTTTCCAAGACTGGTAGTGACTTCAGGATCTCCTCCGCTGATGTGCCTTGTTCAAGGTGAGAGCGGAGCTGTCCTAGCAGGTTGTTGCTACTGCTGGTTTAAAGTTCACTGCAGATGCTTCCCATGCTCTTTTGAGGAATGTGTCTGCTTTGCGGTCCATTGGGTCCTTTAGGGAACCGCCGTCTTCAAAGGATAAATCCGTCGATTTCGAGATCCTCGAAAGGGGGGCACCTGGCTTCGGGCAGGATTTCCACACGGACGCATCTTCTTCTTTAAACGGAAATCGCCTTTGAAGGTTATTAAGAAAGAAAGCCTTCCTTTCCGGCTCTTCCCATTCCCTTTTTATGGTAGACCATAGGATGGAATGGACCGCGAATGTGCGGCTGCTTCTCTTTTGTAGCTCTGCGTATAGCTGGTCATGCAGAGAGAGATCTGGTTGTTCCTCTTCCAGATCCAGAGTATCATAGATTACCTTCAAGAGGCCTTCCGTACCTTCTACTGGAAAAAGGAACCTTTGCGATCTGTGATCCTGGTCTTCTGTCTCGCCTTCCTCTGAGTCAGAAGTGCTGGAAGGTTCTTCTCCTCAACCCGCGATGGCGGCCTGGTCTTGCTTCCTTCGTTTTAACGGTGGGGAAATGCCTGAAGTGCCAGGTTGAGGCTCGTCCGGGGCTGGTTCCTGCCTCTGCTCCCTAAAACTTTGAATGGTTTTAGACATATCCTGCGTCATGTTTTGTAGAAAATCTTTAAAGAGAGATCCCGACTCTCTTAATCAGCTTATCAAAACATTCTTAGCACAGCTGCTTCCACCAAGGAGTTCCTCTTCCCCTTCTATCCTCCTCTTGTGGGCACATCTGGGGACAGGGAGACACAAGGTATAGGTCTCCTGTAAGCCGAGGACCCCGGGGGACTGCCTTACGTGCACCCACTGGCACCCAGAAAGCCCTAAAGTGCTGTAGAGAGAAGAGGAGGAGAGGAGAAGACCCCATATCCCCTCAGGCCCACCCCAACCCCCGACCAGAAGACGTAAAGGGCGGCGGGGGGGTTTAGGGGAGGGGGGGGTGAGTGGCAGCCAAAAAAGGCTCTTACCTTGCTGCTGGCCTCTCCCAGCTCTAACAGATCTGCCTCCATTCTCGCCGCAGCCCGCCCTCGGTGCACCTGTTTTTACAGGGTTGTCAGGGCTCCGCCCCCTCCCTGGGGTCCCGGCACACCGACCTCCCTCACGGCCACGGCGTGGGGCAAATTTGCGTTCTGCCGCCCATATCCAAGATGGCAGTGGTCTGCTTCCTGTTTCTCCGGCGCCAGAAATGACGTCACGGTCCCGGCACCCGGAAATGACACGGCCACAGCGACCCAGCCCGCACTTCCTCGTGCCCATGCTGCGGAAATGTCGGGAGGAAGGTAGGCTTTGCCCCACAAGGTAGTGGCTCTTCCCAGTAGGTTGGCGGAGTGGGTTCTACCCCCTGGAGAGCCCTGCTGGACAGTCCGGGGGGTCTGTCTCCCCCATCCTCAAGAGGGTGTGCTCCAGGGAAAAAAAACCTGGCTGAAGCCACCCCACAAGGTCCCTGCCTTGCTGAGAAGAGGAGCCTCAGCCAAAGGGCCTCTGTACCTCACCACACAGCCAGAAGAAAAGAAAAGAAAAAAAAAAAAAAAAAAAGAAAAGGGGCGTAGCGTTGTTCCTGGCCGGAGGAAACGCGAATACTGATGGTCCCACAGGGAGAGGCTACTTATAGGAAAAATAGGTGGAACAAGTGTTTCCTTGGAGGAGCCTCTCATGTGAAGCTGTCCTAGAAGATGACTTGGATATTTAAGGAGTGATAACTTTTCCAGTTGTGTTAGATATGTTTCCCAAGTGGAGTGTGATGGCAATCTGGTTGTCCAGAATGTAGTGACTGGATTTCCAGGAGCTGTGCATGATGCCACATATTGTGCCATTTCCAAATCTATGACAACCTTGAAACCCAAAAAATACCCAGAAGTTGGCTGTTGGGTAAGGCACCTACTTTTCATGTGTTTTTATGCTTACTCCTGTTTGACCATCTAGGTGATGCTGGGTACCCATGCTTAATATATAAAGAGTAGGTGCAGCGCTGAGATCAAGTTATGAAATGAAATAAAGTACAATATATTCAACGGACTGCCTAAGTCAATCAAAACCAGAAGAAATTTCAATTTTAAAGTGACAATAGTGCTTAAATAGTGATCATAAAAAGGACATTTTCGGAATCATAAAGATTATAAAGTGACAGTCATGCCTATGTAGTGATCATAAATATAAGTCCATAAAGTGACCAAGTGTATATTATATGAGAAAGTAGGTAGGCACACCCCCATGAGTATGTGCTAGAGCACGAAACACGTCAGGGAGGAGCTACGTCGTGACGTCACGCCACCGAGGCCCCTGCAGGTCCGGCGCCATCTTTGAATGCACATGGTCAGTTCCTTTACTATTATTGTACACCTTGTTTGGAATGCAATAAACCCTCTGTAGCAGTATCACACTATTTGGCATCCTTTCTTTAGGCTCTTTGTGAGCCTAACCACCCACAGTGCCATTTTAAGGAGAAGGATAGAGGTGCTGTGACCCACTGATGATCCAGAGGGGAACGAAGACCAGGCTGTACATGCCTCTAAGTGGATCTGGCTGACCTACTGAGAAATTTTTGCTCTCAAATGCGTGATGATATTGCGCATCTGGTGAGTGCGCAATTTTTCTATTACCAGACACACCACCTATGAATTGGAGATAGGAAGTGGACCACCTACCCTGAGATCTTTTTGACGGATCTCCCCTCTGAAACATGCACACATCACCCCCATACTTAAAAAGCCCTCCCTGGACCCCAATGACCCGAACAACCTCAGACCCATCTCCCTGCTCCCATTTACATCTAAACTCCTCGAGCGCCTAGTCTACACCCGCCTATGCTCTCACCTCAACGACAACAACCTCCTCGATCCCCTACAGTCCGGCTTCCGTCCCCTACACTCCACCGAAACTGCCTTACTCAAACTCTCCAACGACCTGCTAACCGCCAAAGCTAATGGCCACTATTCAGTGCTCCTACTCCTTGACCTCTCTGCGGCCTTCGACACAGTTGACCACCCCCTCCTCCTCAAAAAACTACACTCCCTCGGCCTCAGAGATTCTGCTCTCTCCTGGCTCTCATCCTACCTGTCACAACGCTCCTTCAGCGTTACCTATAATGCTACCACCTCCCCCTCACTCCCCCTCTCTGTTGGGGTCCCTCAAGGCTCTGTCCTCGGGCCCCTTCTCTTCTCCATCTATACCTCCTCCCTTGGCCAACTCGTACACTCTCACGGCTTCAACTACCACCTCTATGCCGACGACACAAATCTATCTCTCAACCCCCCACCTCACCCCCTTGGTCTCAGCCCGAATCACACACCTACTGAGCGACATATCAGACTGGATGTCGCTCCACTTCCTTAAATTGAACCTCTCCAAAACCGAGTTTCTTGTCTTCCCCCCAGCCCGGACACCACCCCCCATTGATTTCTCCGTCACGTCCATCAACGCTACCATCAAACCCGCCCTGCAGGCCAGAGTACTGGGTGTCATTCTGGACTCCAACCTATCCTTCCAGCCCCAAGTCCAATCTTTAACAAACTCGTGCAGACTCCACCTCTGCAACATCGCCAAAATATGCACGTTCCTAACCCCAGAAACCACTAAACAGCTCATCCACTCCCTCATCATATCACGACTCGACTACTGCAACTCCCTCCTCACTGGCCTGCCTCGCCGCTGGCTATCCCCGCTTCAGTCGATCCTGAATACGGCTGCCAGACTCATTCACCTTTCCAACCGCTCTGTCTCCGCCACCCCCCTCTGCCAATCCCTCCACTGGCTTCTGATTGCGCAACGGATCAAATTCAAAATCCTAATGCTGACGTACAAAGCTGTCCACCATACTGCCCCGAACTACATCACTGACCTAATATCCAAGTACCGCCCAGCACGCACACTCCGCTCCTCACAAGACCTCCTTCTCTCTAGTTCCCTGGTCTCCTCCTCCCATGCCCGCCTCCAGGACTTCTCCAGGGTGTCACCCATCCTCTGGAACTCCCTGCCCCAACCCATCAGATTATCACCTACTCTCCTCTCCTTTAGGCGCACCCTGAAAACCCATCTCTTCAGGGAAGCCTACCCCACCCCCTGCTAACTTGCCAACCTCCTCCACTCTTCCTACCACTCCATCCCCCACAGCTATCTCCTCCTGTGCCACCACCCCCACCCTCCTAGATTGTAAGCTCGAAAGAGCAGGGCCCTCGATCCCCTCATGTTTTGCATTGTATTGGTATTGTTCTGTCACATGTTCTGTCCCCCTTTGTAATGTACAGCGCTGAGCGAACTATTGGCGCTTTATAAATACTGTATAATAATAATAATAATAATAATAATATTTTGGACTTTGTCACCTTATTAGCACTATAGCCACCCTGAGTGGCTTTTCTCATATAATATACACTTGGTCACTTTATGGACTTATATTTATGATCACTACATAGGCATGATTGTCACTTTATACTCTGATTCTTAAAATGTCATTTTTATGATCACTATATAAGCACTATTGTCACTTTAAAATTGATATTATTTCTGCTGGTTTTGATTGACTTAGGCAGTCCGTTGAATATATTGCACTTTATTTCATTTCATTACCTTGATTTCAGTGCTGCACCTACTCTTTATATATTATTGATTTCAGGTTTTATTTGGTACCTTTTTCGGTATCACAGCAGCTTATTTGTAGCGCTCACTTTGCCTTTTATGAATCTATCTGGGGTACCCATGCTTACTACAGCTTCTCATGCCACTGCTGAGACCGTCCACAGCTGCTGAACATAGATACAACACTGCTTTTGCACACAGGATGTCGCGTTTAAGCAATATGCTCTCGACAACTTACCGCACAGTTTCATGCATATGAAAGATTTTAAGGAACATTTCTTCATGAATTACCCCTTTTTAAAAAAAAAAAAAAAAAAATGCTGTGCGTTATTTTACCGCATACTCAGATTCAGTAAAATATTGCATAGTGAATTGTATCCAATGTATCTCTCTCTCCATTCAGAGGGAAAAAAAAAAAACAGGGACGGGCTGCACAGTGACTGATCACTGCGGTAGCCAATCAGAGGCTGTCACAGCAATCAGGTGATCAGGAACTGGGACTCCTGGTTCCCAATTAGTTGGAGACCCAGGACGGTCAGCGAGAGCCCAGTCTCAAGCTTGACCCAGCACAAACATAAGAACACATACAGTATATGCGGCGCCCAGGTTTAACCCCTTCATGCCTAAGGGTAAAACAAATCTAAATGCCTAAGCACAATTCTGCAACGTTGACGTGTTAGTAAAACCGTACATATCGTCACAACTACTTTGTACATCCAGGTGGATTATACCTTGTTTTTTTCAGGACAAATTGGGCTTTCATTTGGTGGTAAATGGTCATGGATAGCTCCTAATTTTTTTTTATTATTAAAGGAAAACTGGGCCAAAATAGTAAAAAAAATCATTTTTTTAAATTTAACTGTGTGTTTCTTGTTACGACCATAACCTACCACCAAAGAACAACTCAAAATACATTCTCCAGTTCTTGACGATCGCAGCGATACCATATATGTGTATGTTATTTGTTGTTTGTACCCGTAGTACAGTCCAGAAACAACAGTGCGCATTTTGTTTTTGTCTTTTTTTTTTATATAAAACACACTGTCACTGACATTGACATTAACACTAACTGACACTGATACCAATTTTTTTTTTAAATCCTGACCTTTGACCCTGACCTTTGCCCTTGACCCTGACCTTTGACCCTGACCTTTGACCCAAACACTAACCCTGGTACTGAACTAGATCAAACCTTGATCTAGGTATTTTTCTTTATTTTTTCTTTTATTTTTTAATATTTATTTATCTTTTTTTTTTTTTTACAAACTTTTTTTTCTCTCTCTGTGTCAGGAGTTCGAGAGATACAATGTATCTCTCTTCTCCATTCATAGAGAGAGAGAAAACAAGGGGGCCGGGCTGCACAGTGATTGATCACTGTGATAGCCAATCAGAGGCTATCACAGCGATCACGTGACCCGGAATCGGGAGTCCCGGGTCCCGATCGTTAGAACGGGACCCGGGGCTCTCAGTGACACCGCGGTCTTGGTGCTGGGAGCGCGCCGAGAGGCGCGCTCCCAGCACAAAGACAGGTACGCAAATATGCGGCCCCACGGAAAAAAGCCCAGGTCCGTGAGGCCGCATATTTGTGTTACGTCGGCGTCAAGGGGTTAAAGTCCACCTCCTGGACACTACATACATGTTTTACCATGAACAATATACAGCCCTTACACAAGACTTTTTCAATGAACAATCCAGCATCACATTATCTATTAACAGCAGAAGGATTAGATTTAATAGAGGCTTGGACCTGCAAAACAAACAAAAAAAAAAAAGAAAGAAGAAGGAAGGAGGACACAGACCAGCCATTTACGTCTATGTTAAAAAAATAAGCACAAAAAGTATATCACCTGCACAGCACAATACGCCACAGAAAGGGGTGCTGGAAAAACACCTCCTCCAGAATTCCAGTGCACAGACGGACTTTACAGAGAGGTACAAGTAGCCCCATATGCCAGAGAGTCACATAAAAGCATTCTGCTCACCTGGGGGATGCTGATGCCATGAGAAACTGTCGCTGCCATAGCCATCGCCTCTGCTGATCCTTCCATAGCACAGAGGGCACACTGTAGAACACATGGCCTTAAATGCCAGTCCCAGATCTCCTGAACGTCAATGCACTGGGCTAGAACAGGAAGCATCAGCAGAGGCCTGCACCTACCCCTCTGCATTCCCGTGGTCAGAACTAACACCACACACCTGTCCCAAAATCCTGTCCTAACAGGATGCTGCATAATCTGCTACTGGCAATCTCCCACTGAAGTCTGAAGAGGAAGGCTCTGAAACAAATCCTACCCATAAAAAAGGAGAGTGCTTGCGGGTCCCAAAAACAAAGCAATTAAGAGAAACTGACCAGGAGCGGTGGTGAATGGAAGAAGCCACAAAAGGAAAAAACCCAAAAGGGAAGGGGAGTCACATACGATAGCAACCGAGAAAGTGCACCTCCCAAAGTTCTTGCATTGTTCCTGTGACACCAAAATGAAACCGTAAGTTTCTGTGAAGAGGAACCTCATTCTAAAGAGTGCAATATCGATACTTAAACATTTTGTATCTTAATGCAACAAATGCATTAAGGTAAAAAAATGTTAAGGCTTTAGAAATACTTTGACCATTGAGCCAATTATCTGATAGACCTGATAAGCCACCTAATAGCCAAATGAAGGAGCAAATACACAGCATGCAACAATGGTGCTAATTGCAAGGAAGTGGCTTAAAGTTGTCAGCCTCCAACACTTTTTTCTGGAAAAAAAAAAAAGAAACTAATGCAGGCAGTCACCACATCTAAGCTGCAATAAATTACAGGTATTTATAATTACCTGAAGTTTAACAGCAATAACAACAGAGGGCAAGTCTTTATCCAGGTCTTTTAGCATAACAAGTTTCTGCAAAGTCAAAGAAAACAACCTAGAAAGAAAAAAAATGAATTATTATTTAACAAGGTGAAAAATAGAATTGTCTATTTATCACAACTACCTTCCACTTCAACTCTGAGTCAGATCTCCCCTATACAGGAGTTTCTTCCCCATTAACGACAAGGTTACCCATTATCTTCGCCCCTTTTCTGAAAAGGTGAACTAACCCTTGAAACTGAAAGTTACGTTGGACTTTAAAGCGGTTGTAAAGGCTCAAGTTTTTTACCTTCATGCATTTTTAACCTTCTGTGTGCAGCAGTTTGCCCAGCCCCCCAATACTTACCTGAGCACCATTGCGATCCAGCGATGTCCATGAGAACCGCAGATATCATGGGTCTCTGCCTCCTCATTATCTGAAACAATGGGAGCCCTAGGCTCCTGCTGCTTTCAATCTCAGCCAGTAAGCCAATGAGGAGACAGAGGGGGCAGGGCCAAGCCATGGCTCAGTGTGTGTGGATGGACACATGGAACAGTGTGGGAGCGCGAACGCTCGGGTGCTCCCATAGCAAGCTACTTGCTCTGGGGGCACCCAACAGGAAGGAGGAGGCAGAGTGCCACGGGGGAAACGAGAAGGGGAGGATCTAGGCTGTTCTGTGCAAAACCACTGCATAGAGAAGGAAAGTATAACATGTATGTTATTTAAGCAAAAAAAAAAAAAAATAATGAACCTTTAGTATCGCTTTAGGGATTTTTTTTTTTTTTTTAAATGTATGAAGAGGGATTGAAGAAATATGTATATTACACAGCACTAGATCAATACACAATAGAAGTGATGCTATCAGTTTAGGCAGAGGGAATAAACAGTAAGAAAAGGGCTGAAATAGCTTTCCAAGAAACAAATACTACTCTAGGCTCTTTCCTGCGCTGCCCATGTGACCACAAGCTTAAGCATTCAGTTATGAGTTCTGCCTAAGGAACTGATCACATTCCAGGTTGACTGATCCTTTTTTTCGGCGAAAATCATGTGACTGAATGGTTTTTGGTTACATAAATTGTATAGAAGGAAACCTTGAGCAGTATTTTTTGATTGTAAACCCTCACCTTGTAAAGCAACCCATTTAATATAACCCTTTCGCTGCCAGGCATTTTTACCTGCAAAAGGTATGCCCAAGTGTTCTTTGCATTCCAGTCGACTGTCAAGTGCACTGTTCTGCAGGATCGGTGTAGCAGAAGGGGGACATAGGAGTGGTGGGGAAGGGGGGGGGTAGTTCCGCTGACAGCACTGCAGGGGAAGCAATGTCAATGGAGAGGCGGAAGGGTTCACATTTTAGGTGAATAGCTCCGATTTGCAGATTGCCACCCATGTGTGCAGCAGAGTCTTTTGAACATTTATACTATAATATCATGGTCACTGAAGTGACCATGAGCTTATTGCTGAAGGAGGAATGTCAGGTCCATACAGTATATGAACCTGGCCAACTGGTAGCAAAAATGAAAGGCAAAAACGTGTGTATAGATATAACATACATTATATATATATATATATATATATATATATATATATACACATATACATATACATATACACATACATACACACACACACACACACACATATATACATATACATACATATATACACACACACTTTTTTTTATAAGTGATCAGCTGCATAGAGAGCTGGGGGAGGAGAAACAGCAGTACACTGATCTCCTCAGTGAAAGGCTGTGTTGGTTGTTTGGGGGGGGTCTGATCATTGGAGGAGAGCAGGCTGAGTTCCCAGCATAGCTAGAGAACTGACCAGGATGTGTTCTTCCACTTAGTGTGGTCACTTTTTAAATGGAAAGCAGAGGGACTGGCAGGAACACCAGAGATTCCACACAAAGAAACAATATGAAGAGAACTGGATACTTTTTCATTCAAGCATATGGTACAGCAGGTAAATCAGGAATATGACATTTTGGTTTTACATATTCTTTAAAGCTCATCTCCAAGTTTCATCCCTTCTTAGGTCTGTGCACTCTAATTCTTCCCTATTGTTCTCCAAAGCCGAGTGATAATCATTTTTATGGTCAATGACATCATCAGTCCAGGCCATATCAAGGAGAGTTCTGCAGCGCTCCCTAGGTGACACCCCCTTGCGTATAATAGGTGAGCTTGAGAACTACATTTCCAATATTCCTTCAGCTCGCAGCACAGTGTGTATGTGGGTGGACTTTCGGTAGACCCAGAGAAGTGGATGATCCAGTAGGTATTGATAAAGCAACTGAACTGAAAACGGAACCAATACAGAGAGGGAAATTAGGGGACTGGTCACCCTGCAGTACATACAGTAAGCAGAGGTGTCCATTTCCCTGAAAAGAAAATCAGGAAAAGGAGGGGCTTACGGTCTCCAACAGCTGACTTTCTGCAAGAATTACAGAAGGAAGAAGAACATTAAAGCTGTACATGCACTAAAATACAAGGTCCATTTATTAGATGGGGGGCAACCTCTCCCTGTAAAAATTGCTGCACTGCATTATTTAAAAAATGTACCTGTAAGGAAAAATGCCAAGATTATATAATTTCCTTATACCTGTCTCCCAATTGCAGTGCTTGATTTCACTATCCTTCCGATTGCTGGGAAATGTAGAGTAGCTCAAATCACACAAGACGACACTCCAGTCCAGTGCAAGAGCATCTTCTACTGAGATTGGGCTGCTCTGCTTTACCCAGGATCTCACTGGAAACAGAGTGATACCACTCCCACCTTGGCACCGTGGGCTTTAATAGGTGAACACAGTAAAAGGTTTACTACACCAATATGAAAAGTGTTTTTTTGCCTGGAGATGTTTCAGCCTGTTACTATTTATTTACTTCAGTCAAGCTGTAATATGGATTTTTTTACGGTCTTTTTTTTTTTAGATTTTAAGGGCTGCTTCACACAAATTGCGGTAAGAGAGCGCACATTTTCAGCGCCGCAAAGAAACAAGCAAGTCGCGTTCATGAGTGTGCAGAACTGTGGCCAATAGAATACAATCATATCAGACACATGAATACCTTTTTACTGCGTTTGTCATGCTGAAAACTCCTGTAGGGGGAAAAATGTTTTTAAGCTACGCAGTGTGCATGAGACTTTATGGTGTGAGCCAGCTCGAAATTTCATACCATCATGAACTGCAACTTAATTCCAAATAAGTTTTGCTCAACATCACATGTATATTTATAGTATCTTTGTAGATTTTTTTTTTTTTATGAATCAAAAGTGAATTAACTTTGCAAGGGGAAAACGCAGTACAAAATCGGAGTACTACTTGTTTTACACAAACTAATTGTTTGGGCCTATTATTGTGGAAATCATAACTTTTCTACATACAAAACCAGTAAAGACTCAGGGCCTTAACACTATATACGGTGCAGTGCCCTGCAGCACAGTGCCCCTACTAAACAGAGGTCTCTTTAGGTAAAGGGAACTGCAGGCAACAAAGCAGCACAGAGCTGCCCACTGCCCGCTCCCTCTAGGGAATGTCTGTCCAGGAACTCATCGAAGGCTAGGCAGAGGAAGGAGGCAGCTTCTCCCAGCTTAGTCCCCTTCTGGTAAGCATCTGTACAGAATCAGAGGGAGTTAGCTCGATGTGCAAATCAATGGCTGATTCTCTTCAACACAGGCACACTATGTTGTTTATTTGATGCATGTCCAATGCACATTACAAACATGCCAAAAAAATGGTCAGAGAAACAATAGTATATTGGGCACCTAAAGTGCACCTGTGTCCAGACTATGGACATACACTATTTGCATATTGCTAACAAGCAGATTCTCAAAGATCACAAAAAGGCTCTAGTCAGGTTTCAGTTGGATGTTTACATTATAGTGCTGCCATCCTGGCAAGAACAGCTTCCATAGAAAAAAATCTAAGATTTCAATTCTTTCTGTTGTAACATTTGAAAATTAATATCCTCACAAAGTTTGTAGATACAGAGATGAATGAGGGTTTATTTTAAAGTACTTTACTGCTTGTTCAGGATATGAAAATACTTTCATGTGCATGATCTGGGCACAGGTTCACTTTAAAGTAGTTCTAAACCCTAACTGGATGGCAGCTTGCTAAAGCACTGCAGTTTTTTTTAAACACAATCTGGTTTTTAGCTTTGTAGATGCTTCAGGGGTGGACTAACCATTTGGAAACTCGGGCACCGCCCGAGGGCCCCATGAGATGCTCCTGGTACCTTTTTCATAGGCTTTTTTGAGTTTGGGAAAGGACACAGGGCCCCATGATCCCCTATTGCCCAGGGGGCCCCATGAGTTGTCAGTCCGCCCCTGAGATGCTTAGTACTACTTCAGCCCTTTTAACCACTTTTTGCCTACATTGATTCACCGACACCTTTGGACGAACATCATTGCTCTGGACCAGCTTTCTGATAGTGACAACAGTGGACCAATCCTGTGCAATGTGTGTCAGACAGCTGCTTGTAGTCTTTACAAGGGGCGCATTTGACAGAGTGACAACATGGGAGCACAATTAGGAGACAACTGCCAATCCATAGTAGGAGGTACCTGAACAAAGGCTTTCATGGCAGGATTATCAGGTATATTTTGAGAGAGCATTCATACTGGGGCTGGTTAAAATGAATCGCACCCAAGATCAGTTTTCCCACCTCCTCTGCTGGTCTGCACTCACACTGAAATATTAAGGAGGTGTTCCTGGGCACAATCCCTTGCTAAGAAGACTAGCGATCCCTGTTTCAATACACAGTCCTCTACAGAGAGAACTGTGCGCCATCATGGTTTGCACTCATATTGAAGCAAACCATACCGGATCACAAGTAAACCACTGAGCTGATTCCAGGTGCAGTTTGTGGCACTAACACTACACAAACTGGCCCAAGGGGCTGGACCACTCCTGGGAACCGGTTCAAAGTGCTAGTGTAGTGTGACTGCACCCTTAATGAGAGCTACGTAAATAAAATGACTGAATTTCACTTCTGAAATTACAATAACCTCTTAAATGAGACTTTAATAATTGTGTTTTATCTGCTTTAAAGCTACTGCTTGCTGTAAACCAAATGCAAAAGGTTCACTGGGACAAGTTTTAAGAGGCTAAAAAAAAAAAAAAAAAATTTCAGCAATTAAAAAAATAATAATAATTCTTTTACTTAAATAAAGGAATGCGCTAAAACCACAAACTATTCCTAATTTAGTGTAGAAACATTAGTGCAAAACATATATATATCTATTCTCAATTAATATAAAAAAATATCAAAATTATGTGCAAAACTATTTTTTAGTGCATAAGTAATTTAAATAATTAAATTTGTGAATATAAAAAAAATGTCCAATTCTGAATTTCTTCAAATGTCCAAACAAATCCTTTTCAAATTCAGGTGCTCTCAAAGAAATTGTGCCAAAATCCACCACCAAAATTAAAATTGGGTAACTCACCAGAGCTCCATGCTGATCAATCTCTAGATCAGCAAAAAACGCTTTTTGCTCTGGGAGCAGATGTAATGAATCAACTTCTCAGGTGTGATGATCAATAGCTACACAATCATCCATAAGGTAGGTATCCACCACTCAATATAATGGTTCCAGGAGCATTATATCACTCTCTCTTTTTATATCTCTCCACCGAGGTCATGTTTGGGAATGAGAGAGAAAATCATGGTGCAGCCAGTTTTTTTATAAAAGTATCCAACAATTTAATAAAGATTTACACTCACAAAAAGGGTGTCTTCACCGACACCAGTATAACAGCATAAAACAGCAAATGGTATAACAGTCTCCTGTTCCCCGTACACTCACTACAGCGCTCGTGACTTAATTTTCTCCACAAACGTCAGCATCCAGCAAGCCCATGCTGACGTTTGTGGAGAAAATTAAGTCACGAGCGCTGTAGTGAGTGTACGGGGAACAAGAGACTGTTATACCATTTGCTGTTTTATGCTGTTATACTGGTGTCGGTGAAGACACCCTTTTTGTGAGTGTAAATCTTTATTAAATTGTTGGATACTTTTATAAAAAAACTGGCTGCACCATGATTTTCTCTTTCATTCCCAAACATGACCTCGGTGGAGAGATATAAAAAGAGAGAGTGATATAATGCTCCTGGAACCATTATATTGAGTGGTGGATACCTACCTTATGGATGATTGTGTAGCTATTGATCATCACACCTGAGAAGTTGATTCATTACATCTGCTCCCAGAGCAAAAAGCGTTTTTTGCTGATCTAGAGATTGATCAGCATGGAGCTCTGGTGAGTTACCCAACTTTACTTTTGGTGGTGGATTTTGGCACAATTTCTTTGAGAGCACCTGAATTTGAAAAGGATTTGTTTGGACATTTGAAGAAATTCAGAATTGGACATTTTTTTTTATATTCACAAATTTAATTATTTAAATTACTTATGCACTAAAAAATAGTTTTGCACATAATTTAGATTTTTTATATATTAATTGAGAATAGATATATATATATCTTTTGCACTAATGTTTCTACACTAAATTAGGAATAGTTTGTGGTTTTAGCGCATTCCTTTATTTAAGTTATAGCACTAAGAAATTTATTTGGTTTCTTTGAGGTGGAATTGCTGCTTTAAAGTATTAAGGGTGTGGCGCTTTTATTACACTTGTGATAATAATTCTTTTAGGCTGAGCATGAATAATATGTGATATACACTTCTACAGACTTATTACAAAGCAAGGCCTATAGGCAGGAGGTATGTCAAGCTTGCCTTTTGTCAGGTTTAAAGTGGTTGTAAACCCTTACATATGCCCAGTGAACTGACTAGCCTCAGGTGATTAAAAATTCTCCTACTTAGGCTGTACTTGTTTATCTGCAGCCCTTTCTTCTCTATAGCTATTCAAACTGAACAATTTACAAAGCAATTTCTTACCTTCAGGAGACAGGGATCTGGTATCACACTGAACAGCATACAGCAGAGAGCTGAGTGTAATCTGAGACCTGAGTGGAGGGAAAGGACACACCCTCCTCTATACAGTCTCATTAGGGAAACATGCACAGCTGAGGCTGTCAATCACCTGCTGTGTGCTGGAGGGAGGCACGGCTGTCTCCAGGATTCTATGGTGTCCCCATAGACTGTCAGATATGACCTGTGCAGATAACAGAGGAATGAGAGAGCAGAAATAATCCACACTAGGTGTTTGGATAGAACAAGTACGCACTACAGAAGAATATGCTTTGTTCATTTCAGAGGTTTACAACCACTTTAATGTTTTTTCAGATATCCTGTATTTTGAAATTCTAGGTTAACAAAATTACATCACATATAAATCTGGTATGTAGATTGCTCTGTTGACCACACAAAAACACTTCATAAGCATCAGCCATTCAAAAAGAAAAAAATATATATATATTTTACAAATGTGAAAATTAAAATGCATCTAAAGCCATTATATGTTATTCGTGTTGGATAGAGTAGTAAAGGGTTAGTATAGCACCCTTTTCAGGCTTTTATTGCAAGATATAAATGGAGCTAACAGGACAAGCAGCATAAATACATAAAAATCCAACTGAAACTGAGTTCCAGCATTTTTGTGTTTATTAAAAGTCAGCAGCTACAAAAACTGTAGCTGCTAACTTTTAATAAAACACACACTTACCTATCCCAGGATCCAGCGATGTGCTCACCCGTGCTGTGCCTTCTTTCCACAGTGCTGGCATCTCAACTGTGGGCACCAGGCTGTAACAGCTTGTGGCTTCGCAAACTGAGCCGGAAGTGGGAGTGGGTACCTGTCAAATAGAGCTTCATGCTCAATCGTTAGGCCCTGAGGAGTCTTATCTGTTAACTCAGTGAGTTGACAATTGTATTTTATTAAAGTGAATGGTTTTAATGCTACACTTGGTGAGCGTCCCCATTTCAGGCTTTTATTGCAGTATGTGTCCCTACTGGGGGGGAGCCACTATCTCTTTTTACAGATGACCACTGTCCACAAATAAAAAAAAAATGTCTTCTCACTTTTTGTTATGTTTCTTAGGACAAGAAGTAATGTAAATCCCCCACTGACACGGACAGCAAAAAAAAAAAAAAAAAAAGAAAGAAATATGCCCTATACAATTTGAAGCTGACTCCACTACATGACTTTTTAAAGATCCGGGCTCCATCATGGTCATCCATTTGAACTGGCCAGTGAGCCAATAACCTGCAGACTAAGGCAGGTCCCAAAACCTTTCACAAGCATCTTTCACAACATATCAGTAATAGTAGCAGCCACATTTGTACATTCACAAATTCCAATTAAAATCCAAAAATAAAATGACCCTTGAAGCTGAACTTGGGGAGTTTTGTGAAAATTAAGCTTACAGTTGGGGGGCCCTGCACTGCAAGGGTTAAATGTTCATTACACCTAGAGGTAGAGGAATAAAATAGAATACTTGCCTTATTTCTTGCTCTGACAGGCTTCCACACTGAGCAATTGGGATCCTAAAGCCTCTTTTCTTCAGTGCTCTGGACAGCAGTCGCACTCTGACAACGTCTTGTACAATGTAGAACCAGCAGTCCTGCATTGTACATGATGACAGCAAGGACCCACCCACAACCTGGAGCACCATAAAAAAAAAAGAAAAGCGCCGAAAGCCTACTGAAATGAGAAATGTAATATAGCCTGTTTACGCTGTGTCATTGCAAAGCATTATAACACAGGTACACATATATCTAATTATTGATGAGCTTGGGTGTGTTCAGACTAGGATGCAAATCAACACGTGCAAACCCATCAGGGAGTTGTTGTCAGTACAAGCCAATTATCTGTGGTTGGGGCATTCCCCGCTCTGCAGCCGCCCATAAACAGGGGGCGTGTATACAAGCAACTGCAGGCCGAGGAAAGCCTCAGCTGCATGGCCTGTACACGTAGGTTTGGACCCTAGTCCAGGCATCTCTGGCCCTCATGTCAAATATATCTCTGCACTGTTTTGAAATGCAATTTTCTAAAATATGACCTGTATTATTTTTTTTCTGTTTAAGGACTCATTCACATGGGCATATGCATATTTTCTGCATGGAATGCAGGTTCTCGTTGGCAGAGTTAGCAGAAGATCCTGCATAAAATATGTGCCTAAAGCACTTATGTTTAGAAGCAGTCATGTGTGAAGTCTGCAGATTTGTGCGCCACTGGATGCAGCTGAGCCCGACTTTTGTTTGTGTGCGGCTAAGCGCAGCACACATTTTCATATGTAGGGCTCATTCAAAAAAGGCATACGCATAGTTTCTGCATAAAATAAGGGTTCCTGCTGGCAGAACTAAAAGATCCTGTGTAAAGTATGCACCTAAAGTACTTGTGGTTATGTGTGTACATGCGTAAATTCTGAAAAACTTTGCTTGTAAAAATCTACAACATCCTACTTTTTTGTGCATGGCTAATCACAGCACACATTTTTGTATGCAGACGCAGCTGTATATATTGGCTGTCACATAAGTGGAAAGCTTCCGACAACAAGTAGCAATTGGGATATTTCCATGAGGCACCAGTAAATGTGCCAGGAGCGCGCACTCTCTGCACATCCTTTGCTTACATCGGGCACGCAAATATGCGGCCCCTCTGTGCCAAGGCCCAGCCACCCACAGGCTGCATATTTGTGTGTGCTGTGCGCCAAAGAGTTAAAACATTGTGAGGTATGTGGAATAGTGTGATAATGCATTATAGCTCCTTGAAAGACACAAAGAAAAGGAATTAAAAGTGACGTAAACCAGCCAAAATAAAAATGCTGAGCTCTCAGAAGCCATCTGACATAACGGGCTAGTAAAAACAGAATAGGCCTCATGCACACACAGCTTTAAAAAAAACATCGCTTTTACAGACATTTGGCATTTTTTTTTTTTTTTTTTAAGCCTATAAAAAGCACCTCTGTAAGCAGATGTATTCATTAACACATAGGTGTTTACAGGCATATTAGAAGAGGAGCGTTTACAGGCTGAAAAAAAAAAAAAAAAAACAGTATCAAAAGTGCATTCAGCGAGAAGTTTTTGAACAGAAAAAAAAAAAAAAAAAAAAAAAGCTTGCTGTACCTAAACACTAGACACAGTTGAGTGCTAAAAGATACGTTGACTTTTTATAGAAAAAATAATAAATGTAGATCTTTTTGCAGGTAGAAAAACGTGCACGTGTTTTTTGCACTGGGACCTGTAAAGCATTGCATCCATGAACAGCAGCAAACTCTCTGCTTGTACAAGGTACAAGAAGGCAGTTACTGAATGGCAGGAAGAATCAATAGCCTACAAAGAGCACTCACCTGTGCCCTCACAGTTCATAGAGAACTACAACCCAGTGGCTGACTGTAGTTGTAGTTCATTTATTCACAGAACTCAGTGAAAGAATGACGCAAAGTTTTTAAATTGTGACAGAGGGTGCAGGGAGAGGATCCCCCGTCCACTGTCACAGGGAAGTGGGAATCAGAGGAGAGATGGCAGGAGCTGGTACATGTTACAACCTAAATACAGATGGAACATGTTCCAAAGGTGAACTTAGCCTTTAATGCATTCCAGTTGCCAGACTAAATTATTATTAGCCAATGGAATCCATCAATGCTAAAACACTTGATGCATAAAAATACGTGTGCAATATGCGGCTTCAGGCATGTTCTTTGAAGCAGCTTCTCTCTTGCCTGGAGTTCAGAGGAGAAAAGCAAACGTCCTCTGTACTTGAGGCCATATGAGCACATGACGGCAGACTTACCTTGTAAACATTCCCTTCCAGCGCTTCTATTTCCTTCGGATTTTGAGTCTTCTGACTCTTGATTGGCCAGGTTGGGATGAAGTAACTCCAACACATGCACCCGGCAGTTACATTGTGTCCACACACAACACCAGGGCTGTACACTGCACACACATGGATCAATGTAAACAAAACACTGACAGGCAAGGCAGAGAGAAGCAGTTATGACACAAGACATCTAGGGGGAGTCTCTGCCATCACAAGACTCTACTGCCCAGTAGGTTTTAGAAATGTGACAGCTTTCACTTTAACCCTTGCAGTGCTGCAGCTCTGCATAGATACTGTTTACAACCCTCCCCCCTAGTTCAGATCCAACCCCTCCATGCAATAACACACTTGTCATCATGCTTCCACCTCTGCCAAAAACCACAAACCCTCCTTAATCACATTGAACTCTACAAATTGCCCCAACAGGTGTGAATGACATCATCATAAACGTGGTTACGTCACACCTGGGTACGCAAGCTGAACTGCCTCTGTCTGTCTCCCAGGTCGCATATAAGTTCATGCGGACGGGACCTCCTGTGGCCGGGGAGGGGCTACTAACAGGCACGTCGCCACCTAAGGCGGAACCCCCAGGCGCCGCGATGACGGTGGCCCCCAAGGGCCCCGTAGGCACAGGGCGCTCAGACATGGCGAAGACACCAAAGGAGATTGAGGTGACGACCAATCACAGGAGGAGGAGGAGTACTCGTGACGGAATAAGGCGTAGCCAATCACCGAGCAGCGGCGCTCGCAGCATGCGCTTTTTACTTTCTTCCACCAATTAGCGGCGCTTACGGGCGAGGCTTACTTCCGTGACATCGGATTTGCTTGGACCAATGAACGCAGAGTACCTGCGGTAGGCAGCTGCAGACTAGAAACGCCTACAATGGGCGGGGTAAGAATGGTATAAAGTGAGATGGTATAAATGGAAGACGGGGAGGAAACGGAGCACGGTTGGTTCGCTCGCTCGAATGTATGTGAAGCAGGCAGGGCTTCCCTCAGTCTAATGACAACCTCTTCAGCGCTAGAGCCATTTTTCCACACATGTAAACATCCGCATTTTGGGCCATAAGATTACCTAACCCCACAAAACATATATATTTTATGAACGCAAGGGCACTAATAGGTGGCACTGATAGGCAGCACTGGTGGGCACTGATAGGTGGCAGTGTAAGGCAGCTGTGATGGGCACTGATATGTGGCATTGATGGGCACTTGCAGGAGAGGACTGCTGATAACCGACATTTCCTATTTATGTGATCAGCTGTGATTGCACACAGCTGACCACATGTCAGAGCCGAGGTCATCAGCTCTTTACAGTGATTGGTGATCTGCTGTGTCCTGGGGGACAGAGCGCACCGCAGATCGGCACGTCCTAGAGTGGGTGGATGTCATATGACGTTCTCAAGAGAACCGCTGCCCTCCCGTCATTACCGTAAATGGCGGGAAGGAGGCGGTTAGAGTGGAACTTTAGTCAGAAAATGAGGTCCTGCTTGATCACTTCAGGCTGGCACCTTTTGCAGCTATAGCTGTGTAAAACATTTGAAATCAGTTGCTATACTGTTTAAAATCTAATAACACACTGTCTTGCCATGCTTTGCATATGCTCACTTCTCTTTGTTTAGGCACTGTGCCAAAAATCAGAACCACTAATGCAGGCCATAGATGGGTCCAAAATCGGCCAATTTTTCGGCCGAAAATAAAATCGTCCGATTTTCGGATCATTAGTGGACTAATTGGCCGTTTTTCGGTATTTTGGCAGATTTTTTTATCGGTAAAGTTGGAAAAAAATCGGCCGATTTTGCCGATCGGCCGGTTTTCGCGGCAATGATGGGCAAATCGGCCGATCTTTTTACCGATAAAAAAATCTGCGCATGAGCAGTGACCTGCAAGAGGAAGACAAAAAGAAGAAGAAAAAAGAAGAGGATGAAGAAGAAGAGGATGAAGAAGAAGAGGAGGAAGAAGAGGATGAAGAAGATGAGGATGAAGAAGAGGATGAAGAAGAAGAGGAAGAAGAAGAGGATGAAGAAGAAGAGGAATTCCAGTCCGGCAAAAAGTGTCCCTGCAGAGAGCTCCGCTATTTCTTTGACAGTTCCTTGACATTTATAGCGGTCGCAACAATGTATCTATTTGTTTCCGAATAAAAACATCTGTATCCTAAATGGAAGAAACAGGAGTAGTGCTGGAGGCAATTTACAGCACACACTAATTTTGGTAGCATGATTATTAATGTGGAATGTATGTTCCTTGTTAAAGAACATTTTTTTTAATCAAGTTGTTATGGGTAAAGTTCCACTTTAAAAAGGATCTTTAAGCACACAAAATGAAACTTAATATGCTAAACACTTCACTCTGTATGAAAATAAAAAATACTAGCCCATGGAGTTCAGCATTGCCTTTCTTGCAGGCCAGGTTCTCCTTCCTCTGCTCTGTTACCAAACCGCCATCTTGAAACTTATGATGTGTTTTTTTCCCATAGACCTGTCAGTGACCTATGGCATATCTGCACATATGCCAGATTTACACTAGCAGACCTTGTCTATAGGAAAATACCCACATGTGTGTCTGAGCATGTGCAAGATTTTGCAAACTCTCTCCTAGGATCAGGGACATAGACATTTCAAGAGGCAGCAGATGGTCAAATACATTATCCTGGCTTAGATGAGGTATTTACTTTAAATAAAATAAAATTCTAGAAAATTCTAAAATAGGAGAGAGTAGAGAGGACATTATTTAAAAGGGTAAAGGTTGCTTAACATAAAATAATACATAACTGATAATTGGTGCAGCACTATATATGCATTAATATAGAAATTGATGATAGTGCATTAGAAATATAACAAAAATTGTGAATAAGTCCTTTTCCTTTAATAGATAAATCAATCCTTACGTAGTGACACCTTGTGCTCCAATAAAATAACGTGCTAAAATCGCCACCACGAGATGTCTGCTCACCTCCACAATATGACCTCACATAATTATGCTTGATCAATATACGCTTTTCATCCCTTTAACTGACGTTGTAAATCTCCTATGTGAAAAAACCTTCACAGATTCCGTGGAAATCTTTCCCATAAAGCACTCCACCTCATACAAATAGACTAACATAGTGCTTTATCCTTATAAAACTTTTATTCCCTCCTTAAAACATATCAAATTTGCACTCACATGTATTAGGTGCCCAATCACACCAGATATAAACAGCATGCAATAGTGAAAGAGAGAATCAGCGGTCCTGTGCAATGCCATATCCACTGCTAATTCAGTGGCCACATTCGCTACCCAGTAGAGCATCATGGTGTCATCCAAGGCCCCACTCCAACGCGTTTCATTATTGCACATGTGGCTTCCTCTGGGGAAGATAGGTTTTTGAAAAATAATACATTTTTTTTTGGGGGGGGGGGGGGCAAGAGCTAAGCTTTCTTTTAGTTTGCCAATACTGTTTTGCAAAAATTCTTTCATTTTCTTTGGAAATTATTGACAAAAATATGTAACCAATGACCCGTGTAAAGCTGGGCATACACGCACATATTTCTCCTTCCACACTTAACAGTGCAGATGGACAAATCTCCCCTGATGACTATTGTATTCTAAACCAATTAAAGTGTAGTGCAACCTTAAATAAAAGATGTGCAATCAAAAATACATAAACTTATCACATTTTAAAAAAAAGTCCCAAAAAGATGATAGTAGCAGTCTGACATCCCAGTGTGGCTTCTGACAGCAGTGCAAGAATGAATCTCTCTTGAAACTCCAATGCATCCATAATCCCACTAAAACACCAGTGCTCTCCACGATGTGACAATGCAATGTTTGACCTCTTTCCATAAAATGAGATCAAACAGCATTTTTTCATCCTCTCCTAGTGCTGATGCATGGAAAAGAACAGGTCTACAATGAAAATGTATCATCATTTCCGGTATGCCTTGAATGTAACTTTTTTTTTTAAACTGTTAAAGCAATGGGTTTAGTTATGTCTTAAACAACAAAACCCATCAATTTCCCAAAACAGTTAGGGCTCATTCACACCATGGTGCAGAGACAACAGTTTTTCTTCATGTGTTCTGCTAGGGCACAATGAAATCCTGTTCACACCACAACACTGGTATTATGTTCAGACTTTTTCTGCACAGGAATCTGCAATGTGTATAAAACTCATTGAAGTGTGCATGAAAACTGATGTCTCCACAAGTGAAATCTGTGTCAATTTCCATTGGT